>NC_053026.1:344821809-345042147 GCF_003073215.2 Triticum urartu
AAGGTTTCTGCAATTGTGAATTGGGAACCACCTCAGAACGTGAAGCAACTCCGCAGCTTCCTTGGTCTCGCAAGCTATTGTCGAAGGTTCGTTGAGAACTTCTCTAAGATCACGAAGCCTCTTTCCAACCTTCTCTAGAAGCACGTCAAGTACGTTTGGTCTCCTGAATGTGACATCGCTTTCAACACCCTGAAAGAGAAGTTAGTCACTGCTCCAGTTCTGACTCCTCCTGATGAATCCAAACCGTTTGAGGTCTTCTGTGATGCTTCCCTTCAAGGTCTTGGTGCAGTGTTGATGCAAGAGAAGAAAGTTGTGGCCTATACCTCCCGCCAGTTGAAGCCCAACGAAAAGAAGTACCCCACTCATGACCTAGAGTTGGCGGCAGTTGTGCATGCTCTTTTAACTTGGAGACATCTCTTATTGGGAAGAAAAGTGGACATCTTCACTGATCATAAGAGTCTCAAGTACATCTTCACTCAGCCTAATCTCAACCTCAGGCAGACTCGTTGGGTCGAAATGATTCAAGAGTATAATCCGAGTATCGAATATACTCCAGGCAAGGCCAATGTAATTGCTGACGCATTGAGCAGGAAGGCTTACTGCAATAGTTTGATTATCAAGCCTTACCAACCCAAGCTTTGTGAAGCTTTCCGCAAACTCAATCTGTAAGTTGTTCCTCAAGGTTTCCTCGCCAACCTCCAAGTCTCTCCTACTTTGGAAGATCAGATTCGCGAGGCTCAACTTCTTGATGCTATGGTGAAGAAGGTGAAGACTGGGATTGCTAAGAGTCAACCCAAATACAAGTGCTATCGTCTCGATGACAAGGATACTCTATTCTTCGAGGATCGCATTGTGGTGCCTAAAGGTGACCTTCGTAAAGTCATTATGAACGAAGCTCAGAATTCACTCCTCTCTATCCACCCTGGTAGTACAAAGATGTACCATGACCTCAAGCAGTCGTATTGGTGGACTCGAATGAAGCGCGAGATTGCTCAGTTCGTAAATGAATGTGATGTCTGTAGAAGAGTGAAGGCAGAACACCAAAGACCAGCTGGTCTCCTCCAACCTCTTGCCATTCTAGAATGGAAGTTTGACCACATTGAGATGGACTTCGTGACTGCGTTTCCAAAGTCCAAGCGTGGCAATGATGCTATCTTCGTTGTCATCGACAAACTCACTAAAGTGGCTCATTTCCTTCCTACCAAAGAATCTATCATAGCAGCTCAATTGGCAGAGCTATATACCTCCCGGATTGTCTCTCTGCACGGCATTCCGTAGTTGATTTCTTCAGATCGTGGCAGCATCTTCACCTCCAAGTTTTGGGATTCTTTTCAGAAGGCCATGGGCACCGACATCCGTTTCAGCACAGCTTTTCATCCTCAAACTAGTGGCCAAGTCGAGCGAGTAAATCAGATTCTTGAAGACATGCTCAGGGCTTGCGTCATCTCTTTCAGTATGAAGTGGGAAGATTGTCTCCCATATGCCTAGTTCTCCTACAACAATACCTTCCAAGCGAGTTTGGGCAAGGCCCCATTTGAAATTCTCTATGGCAGGAAGTGTCGTACTCCTCTTAACTGGTGAGAGACTGGTGAACGTCAACTTCTTTGTAATGACTTGATCACAGAGGCAGAAGAGATGTGCAAAGTCATTCGCGAGAATCTCAAAGCCGCGCAATCGCGCCAGAAGAGTTACTATGATAACAAGCATCGTGACATGGCTTTCCAGATCGGAGACCATGTCTACCTCCGCGTCTCTCCAATGAAAGGTACTCATCGCTTCACTATCAAAGGGAAGCTTGCCCCTAGATACGTGGGTCCTTTCAAGATCGTCAGCAAGAGAGGCGATCTCGCCTATCAACTTGAGCTTCCCTCCAACTTTGCAAATGTGCACGATGTGTTTCATGTCTCTCAGCTCCGCAAGTGCTTCAAGACCCCTGACCGCACCGTCAACTTCGAAGACATTGATCTCGAAGAAGACCTGTCTTATCGTGAGCACCCCATTGCTATTCTTGAAGAAACTGAGCGCAAGACTCGCAACAAGTCTATCAAATTCCTCAAAGTCAAGTTTTCACATCATTCCGACCATGAAGCCACCTGGGAATGCGAGGATCACCTCCGTTCTGAGTACCCAGAGTTTTTCCAGTCCTAGATCTCGGAACGAGATCCTTTCGTAGTGGTGGAGTGTTGTAACACCCTGGATGTAATTTACCTAATATGTATCCCAACTCTTGCCGTTTCCGGCACTAAGTTATGTTATTTCCTCGTTGTCGGGTTTTTGTCTCCGTGTGTCTTTTCCTTGTCATGCATCTCATATCATGTCATCATGTGCATTGCATTTGCATACGTGTTTGTCTCATGCATTCGAGCATTTTCCCCGTTGTCCGTTTTGCATTCCGGCGCTCCTATGTCCTCCGGTGTCCCTTTCTACCTCTTTCCGTATGTGAGGGTTAAACATTTTCAGATTGGACCGAGACTTGTCATGCGGCCTTGGTTTACTACCGGTAGACCGCCTGTCAAGTTTCGTACCATTTGGACTTCGTTTGATACTCCAACGGTTAACCGAGGGACCGAAAAGCCCTCGTGTGTGTTGCAGCCCAACACCCCTCCAAAGTGGCCCAAAACCCACCTAAACCTCCTCCATCATCTAGAGTGTTCGATCACGATCGCGTGGCTGCAAACCACACCTCATTTGGAGTCTCCTAGCTCCCTATGCCTATATATATATGTGCCTCCCCGTCCAAATCCGGGTCCAAAACCCTAAAAATTCCCCGCACCGCGCCGGACACGTCCGTTCCGGCCGGACAAAGCCCCGCTGCCGCCCGTGGCGAATCAGGAGGCGCCACGTGGCTCCAGCCGGCCGCCGCCGCCGCCGCCCGCTCGGGCCCGTCACCGGCCCTCCTGGCCCAAAGCTTCCGCGCTGCCCGCGCGCTGTCCCCGCCGCCCGAGAGCCTCGTCGCGCCGCCTCTCCGCCGCCTCTTGCCGGATCGCTGCTGCCGCGCCATTGCCGGCCGGAGCAAGATCCGCCGTGGCAAGTCCTCCCTCTACCGGTCGCACCTCGCCGCCCCGCGCCGCTCGGAGTCCGCCGCCGTCCGCCGCCTCCTCCATCTCCCTCGGAACCGGCAAGTCCCGCTCTGGCGACCCTCATCTCTGGCGAGTCACCGTCAGCTACAGTAACTCCGGCGAACCTCGGGATCCGCGCCCACCAGATCTGGATCTGGAACCACCTCGGTTGACTTTTCCCTCCTAACCCTAATCTTTTGGCATACTTTGACGCATCATAACTTCCTCATCGTAGCTCCGATTCATGCATGTAGCATATCAAAGCGTTCGTCTCGACGAGTTCATCATTTCATCTCATTGCATCATTTTCATTTGAGCTCATCTTGATACCCGAAATGCTGTTGGACGAGGGCTATGTGATGATTATGTCAGATCTGTTTCAGCAAATGGCCTTTTGTCATTTTTGCCATGATTAATGTGTGCATGCTATGATCCTGAGCTCTACATGTGTTTTGTAGAATGCCATGCCATCTTTACAGGGGTGTATGCCATGTATTTGTGTGATCTTCGTGGTGACTAGCACAAGCATGCAAAGTAGCTTACTCAATGATGCTGATTTCGGGGACTTAGAATTTCACTAAGTCCTTGACCTGTTATTGTTTTTATGCCATATGTTCATGTTGTTTCCTAGTGATCCGTGCCTCTTTTGAGGATGATCAGTAAGGATGTTTTGTAGATAATGTTGTGCTCTATCCATCCTTGTCTTTGTTTGCAATTATGGAGCAACCTAGCTTGAGTCAATCGAGCTCTACTTTTGCTATAAAATGTTCCTGGCAGATTGTTAACATGTTTTGCAATTTTGCCAAGCTTGTTGTTGTTGATCCGTGCATGCTATGATGTTGTTCTTGCCATGTCTAGCTTCTATGCCATGTCTATTTGCTGGGTGTATGCTTAGTTTGTCATGCAATGCCTCATAGTGAGTGCATCGAGCTCGTAAACATGCCTACTTGTTAATCTGTTTTGCATGCTCCAGTTTTTCACTAAGTCTGAATATGTTTATGTTTTTGCTATGTTCACATGCTTGCAATTGTATTTTCTGATCCCTTTTGGCTCATGGTCACTAAGGGACTTTTGTTATATGCTTAGAGTAGCTTCATGACATGCCTTGCTTTTCCATGATAAGTTCCTGTAGCATGTAGTTTTCATGCTCTAAACATTGCTTCTGATGATAAATTCCTGACATGCTGTTAATTTCACTAAGTCTGAAACCTTTTATCTTTTGCACTTTTGCCATGCTTGTTTGAACCTGCTATTGAGTGAATTAGCCATAGCTCAGTGTTCATATTTTGTCAAGCATCATGAGTGGGTCCCTGCCATGTATTTTGTTGCCATATTTGTTTTGCTTGCCATTCCCAAGCCGTGCATCCGATTCCGGTGATCTTTATATTGATTTCAACCGAAATCACCTCACCTTCCAGTGTCACTCTTGGATTTCCAAGTTGAGGCCAGGTTCAATCATTCCTTTCCAAATCATGCATATGCGTCACATACCGCATCCCGCATATCATACCATGTTTACATCATGTTGCTTGAGCATTGCACGTGGTTGATTCTGTTCCTTTTTGCTTGTTGTTCTTGCTTGGGTAGAGCCGGGAGACGAGTTCGTGATCTAGGAGCCCATTGAGTTTGCTTACGAGGATCAAGGCAACTCTGAGAACTTTGCAGGCAAGATGACCATACCCTCGAAATCACTTCTATCTTTGCTTTCTAGATGCTCGCTCTTTTGCTATGCCTATGCTACGATACCTACCACTTGCTTATCATGCCTCCCATATTGCCATGTCAAACCTCTAACCCACCATGTCCTAGCAAACCGTTGTTTGGCTATGTTACCGCTTTGCTCAGCCCCTCTTATAGCGTTGCTAGTTGCAGGTGAAGATTGGAGATCGTTCCTTGTTGGAACTTGTTTATTGTTGGGATATCATAATATTATGTTGTTTTATCTTAATGCACCTATATACTTCGTAAAGGGTGGAAGGCTCGGCCTTATGCCTAGTGTTTTGTTCTACTCTTGTCGCCCTAGTTTCCGTCATATTGGTGTTATGTTCCCAAATTTTGCGTTCCATACATGGTTGGGTTATAATAGGAACCCCTTGATAGTTCGCCTTGAATAAAACTCCTCCAGCGATGCCCAACCTTGGTTTTACCATTTGCCACCAAGCCTCTTTTTCCCTTGGGTTTCCGGAGCCCAAGGGTCATCTTTATTAAACCCCCCTGGGCCAGTGCTCCTCTGAGTGTTGGTCCGAACTAGGCAGCCTACAGGGCCACCTCGGGGAAACTCGAGGGTTGGTTTTACTCGTAGCTTTACCTATCTGAGTGTGCCCTGAGAACGAGATATGTGCAGCTCCTATCGGGATTTTTCGGCACATTCGGGTGGTGTTGTTGGATTTGTTTTACCATTGTCGAGGATGTCTTGTAAGCGGGATGCCGAGTCTGATCGGATTGTCTTGGGAGAAGGAATATCCTTCGTTGACCGTGAGAGCTTGTGATGGGCTAAGTTGGCACTCCCCTGCAGGGTTTTGAACTTTCGAAAGCCGTGCCCACGGTTATGGGCAGATGGGAATTTGTTAATGTCCGGTTTTAGATAACATGAAACTTAACTCAACTAAAATGCATCAACCGCGTGTGTAACCGTGATGGTCTCTTCTCGGTGGAGTCTGGGAAGTGAACACGGTGTTGGAGTAATGTTTGACGTAGGTTGTTCTAGGATCACTTCTTGATCATAGTTGTTCGACCGTGCTTTTGCCTTCTCTTCTCGCTCTCAGTTGCGTATGTTAGCCACCATATATGCTAGTCGCTTGTTGCAGCTCCACATCATACCTTTACCTTACCTATAAGCTTAAATAGTCTTGATCGCGAGGGTGTGAGATTGCTGAGTCCCCGTGACTCACAGATTACTTCCAAAACCAGATGCAGGGACCGATGATACCGCTCCAGATGATATGACCGAGCTCAAGTGGGAGTTCGATGAAGACTCTCGTCGTTACTATGTGTCTTTCCCAGATGATCAGTAGTGGAGCCCAGTTGGGGCGATCGGGGACTTTGTCGCATTTGGGGGTTGATCTTTATTTTGGTTCCGTAGTCGGACCTTGAGTGTATTGGATGAATGTAATGACTTATTTATGTAATCGTGTGACGTGGCGAGTGTAAGCCAACTATGTACCTTTCCCCTTTATTAATTTACATGGGTTGTTGTGAAGATTACCTCATTTGCGACATTGCTTTCAATGCGGTTATGCCTCTAAGTCGTGCTTCGACATGTAGGAGATATAGCCGCATCGATGGCGTTACATGCACCCAGACCCGGTGCAACCCCGCCCCGACGACCGCTGGCGGCTTGGGCGACAAGCCGGCATCGGAGGCCCAACGCCGACTCGACCCTCTGATCCTACCCAGCCGACGCCCGACCGGAGGAGACTCGGCCCCCCGCGACGCGGTCACCGACCGACTGGGCCCACATGCCATCGATGACATCGACACACGTCACCGCCTTGACCGACTCACCCTCTCCCAAAGATGGAGGAGACCGGCCCCGTCGGACCGGCATGCTTTTGGCCATGCTTCCGGGGTGAGCCCTTTACTAAAGGGTTCACACTCCCCCGCGACACCCCCAAGTACAACGGCACCGTGAAGCCGGAGGACTGGCTCACCGACTACACCACCTCCATCGGCGTCGCCGGCGACAATTGCCGCCTCGCCGTGCGCTACGCGCCTCTCATGCTCCAGGGGTCGGCCCGCACCTGGTTGAACAGTCTGCCGGAGGGCAGCATCAACGTGTGGGTCGACTTCGAGCAAGCCTTCATGCGCAACTTCACCGGCATGTACAAGCGACCCGGCCGCCCAAGTCAGCTTGCCATGTGCGTGCAGGGGCTGGCGGAGACCGGCCATGAGTACCTCACATGCTGGACCGAGCTCCGGAATAGCTGCAAGGGCGTCCACGAAGTCCAAGCAATCCAATACTTTGTCAACGGGTGCCGGGATGGCATCCTCCTCAAGCACAAGCTCTTGCGCTCTGAGCCGGCCACCATGGCCGCGCTCATGGTGACGGCGGACAAATACGCCAACGCTGACTCCTCCATGAATATCCAGGTGGCGTTGGACGAAGCCGGCAAAGCTAAGCCCCCCCCTCCTGAAGCCGGCCGGCGAAGGCAGCCGACAACAGCACAACCAGCAGAACAAAAAGCGCAAGGCCGATCAGCCGACCCAGTGCTACGACAACCGGCTCGTCGCGGCTGCCGAGTAGGCGCCCGTGGCCGACCAGGCCGCCAAGCGCCGGTAGGCCGGAAAGACGACATGGCAACCCGCCATGAGTTCCAAAGAGATGCTCGATGCTCCCTGCAAGCACCATAGCGGCGCAAGGCCATCCACACACGCGCTACGGAAGTGCGCCATCACCAAGCGCATCATGAGGGGCGACGTCCGGCCTTCTCCGGCCCCGGCTCCGGGAGCGGGGCAGCTGCCTCCGCTTCCACCACCGCCACCAGCTGGCGGCGCGATGCGCGGCGACGCCTACCCGGCCCAGAATGCGACCTACGTCATCTTCACCAGCCTCGGCGACAACAAGCGCAACGAGCGCCTCCTTCGACAAGAGGTGAACACCGTCATCCCAGCCAAGACGGAATACATGCACTGGTCAGAGCGCCCGGTCACCTGGTCTCGGGATGACAACCTGGCCGTCATGCCGAACCCGGGTGGTTACGCCCACGTCCTCGACCCCATCATCGTCATGCCTCGGTGCACATGCAAGTTTTCCCGGGTTCTCACCGACGGCGGCAGCAGCATCAACATCCTCTACTGTGACACCATGACCAAGCTCGGCCTCGAGGCCAAGGACCTGGAGCCGACCCGGACGGTCCTCCACGGCATCGTTCCCGGCCTCTCGTGCTCCCCGATTGTCCGGATCTGGTTCGACGTCCTGTTCGGCGACATCAGCCACTTCCGACGCGAGCTGGTCAGGTTCGAGGTGGTGGACCTGTCCAGCGTGTAGCATGCGCTGCTGGGCCGACCCACGCTCGCCAAATTCATGTCGGATCCCCACTACGCCTACCTGAAGATAAATATGCGGGGTCCGAAGGGCCTCATCACCATCATCGGCGACTACCGCAAGTCCATAGAGTGCGCCCGAGACGGCGCCAAGCTGGCCGAGTCGCTGGTCGTAGCCGAGGAGCGGCGCCAGCTCGACCGGATCGTCGCCTTGGCCCAAGAAGCGTCGGCCGCCCCAGTCTCGGCCGAGGACCCGGCCGACGAGGCCTCATTCAAGCCCTCCAAGGAGATCAAGAAAGTGAAGCTGAGCCCGGAGGACCCCAGCTGCAGCAAGTACGTTGTCATGGGCACCCGCCTCGACAGCAAATAGGAAGGCGAGCTCATCGACTTCCTCCGTGAGAATCATGATATTTTCGCATGGACCCCAAAGGACATGTCGGGTATCCCGGGGAAGTACGTCGAGCACAAACTCCACGTCTGCAAGGACGCTAAGCCCATCCGTCAACCCCTGCGACGTTTTTCCGAAGAGAAGAGAGGGAACCGCTATTGCTCTATATCGCTGCACCCTCGCGGTCGGTCAGCACGGTGATGGTGGTCGAGCAACCAGAGAAGGACAAGGTCCAAGTCGTCCAGCGTCCCGTCTACTACCTGAGCAAGGTGCTCTCCGCCTCGAAGCAGAACTACTCGCACTACCAGAAGATGTGTTACGACATGTACTTCACCGCCAAGAAACTGAAGCAGTACTTCCAAGAGCACGTCGTTACCGTGGTCAGTACGGCCCCTCTCGGTGAAATCATCGGGTGTTGGGATGCCTCTGGCCGGGCCGGCCACACCATACTGTACGAGCCCCACACTACAATAAAGTCCCAAGCTTTGGCCGACGTCCTCGTCGACGGGTCCAAGACCCATTACCTGCTGCCGCCACCGGATTCGACGCACTGGCACATGCACTTCGACGGCTCGAAGATGTGACTCGGACTAGGGGCCGGCATCGTGTTGTCCTCTCCCAAGGGAGACCGGCTCAAGTATACACTGCAGATCCACTCCGCCGCCTCCAACGTCGCCGAATACGAAGCCCTTGTGCACGGCCTCCGGCTTGCCAAGGAACTCAGCATCCGGCGCTATTACGCCAGCTGGCGAAAGGGGGATGTGCTGCAAGGCGATTAAGTTGGGTAACGCCAGGGTTTTCCCAGTCACGACGTTGTAAAACGACGGCCAGTGAATTGTAATACGACTCACTATAGGGCGAATTCTTCGCGGGCTATGAGTTCCTCCACGTCCCGCGCGCGGAGAATGAGGCGGCCGACACGCTCGCCAAGATCGCCTCATCTCAGCAGTCAATTATGTTCGGCATCTCCCTCGAGCATCTACACAAGCCGTCCATCAAGCCATCTCCGGACTCCGAGTCTATCCACGTCCTAGCCGACCCGGCCGTGCCTCAACCCGGCCCAGGGGCTGCTCCACCCGACCTGACCGCGCCTCAACCCGGCCAGGGGACTGCTCCACCCGGCCCCGGGGACTGCTCCACCCAACCCGGCCATGCCTCAACCCGGCCCGGGGACTGTTGAACCCAGCTCGGGGACTCCCGAACCTGACTCGGGGGTTGCCGCCCCAGAACCCGAAATAGTGGCCTCTTCGCCATGATGACGGCACCATCCTGGGCCCTGCCCACCTCGGAGTTCCTGGAGAACGGGGTCCGCCCCATGGATGAGACCAAAGCTCGACAAGTGCAGCGTCGAGTGTCCTCCTACATCATCATCAACAACGAGCTTGCCAAGCGCAGCTCCTCCGGCGTATTCCAACGCTGCGTCGAGCAAGACAAGGGCATTGAGATCCTCCTCGACATACACCAGGGCGAGTGCGGGCACCACGCTGCCTCATGGTCCCTGGTGGCCAAGGCTTTCTGCCATGGTTTATACTGGCCCACGGCCCTCAAAGACATAGAGTCACTCGTCCTAAAGAGTGAGGGATGCCAGCGCTTCAGCAAGCGCAGCCACCATCCGGTGTCGGCACTCCGGACCACCCCGATCGCCTGGCCCATCGCGGTCTAGGGACTCAACATGGTGGGGCCCTTCAAGACCACTCGAGGCGGCATGACGCATTTGCTTGTGGCGGTGGACAAGTTCACCAAATGGATCGACGCAAGGCCAATCAAGAAGATGGACGGGCCAACGGCTGTTCGATTCGTCAACGACATCGCGGTGCGCTACGGCATGACAAACAACATCATCACAGACAACGGCACCAACTTCGCCAAGGGCGCGCTCGTGCAGTACTGCTCCGTCTCCAGCATCCACCTCGACCTGGCTTCTGTTCCACACCCGCAGTCCAACGGCCAGGTCGAGTGGGCCAATGGACTCATCCTATCTGGCATCAAGCCGCGACTCGTCGAGCTGCTCATCCGTTCGCCCGACAGCTGGCTCGACGAGTTGATGGCCGTCCTCTGGAGTCTCCGCACCACGCCAAACTGGTCGACCGGGTTCACCCCGTTCTTCCTCGTCTACAGAGCAGAAGCCATCATCCCGACCAACGTCAAGTTCGACTTGCCGCGCGTCACGATATACACAGAAGCCGAGGCAAAGGAAGCCCACGAAGACAGCCTCGACCTGCTCGAAGAAGCATGTCTTGTAACACCCACGATGCAGCTATATCTCCCACGTGTCAGAGCATGACTTAGAGGCATAACCGCATTGTAGGCATGTCGCAAGAGGGGTAATCTTTACACATCCCATGTACTGAATAAGAAAGAGGTACAGAGTTGGCTTACAATCGCTACTTCACACAATACATAAATATAGCATTACATCAACCAGATACAATCAAGGTCCGACTACGGAACCAAAATAAAAGAAGACTACCCCTAATGCAAAAGATCGCCGATCGCCCCGACTGGGCTCCGCTACTGATCAACTAGAAATGAAACAACACAACGGACACGATCTTCATCGAGCTCCTCCTTGAGCTCGGTTGCGTCACCTGCACGGTATCATCGGCACCTGCAACTGGTTTTGGAAGTAATCTGTGAGTCACGGGGACTCAGCAATCTCACACCCTCGCGATCAAGACTATTTAAGCTTATGGGTAGGTAAAAGATATGAGCTGGAGCTGCAGCAAACACTAGCATATATGGTGGCTAACTTACGCAAATGAGAGCGAGAAGAGAAGCAAAGCACGGTCGTGAACTAGAAGTGATCAAGAAGTGATCCTGAAGCTACTTACGTTCAAGCATAACTCCAACACCGTGTTCACTTCCCAAACCCCGCCGAGAAGAGACCATCACGGCTACACACACGGGTGAAGCATTTTAATTAAGTTAAGTGTCATGTTCTCTACAACCGGACATTAACAAATTTCCATCTGCCCATAACCGCGGGCACAGCTTTCGAAAGTTCAAAACCCTGCAGGGGTGTCCCAACTTAGCCCATCACAATCTCTCACGGTCAACGAAGGATATTCCTTCTCACAGGAAGACCCGATCAGACTCGGAATCCCGGTTACAAGACATTTCGACAATGCTAAAACAAGACCAGCAAAGCCGCCCGGATGTGCCGACAAATCCCGATAGGAGCTGCACATATCTCGTTCTCAGGGCACACCGGATGAGCAAGACGTTGGGTTGGCATAGACCCTGGTTGCCCAGGGGGCGCCGGACATCGCTCAGGTTGGACCAACACTTCGAGAAGCACTGGCCCGGGGTGGTTAAAATAAAGATGACCCTCGGGCTCCGGAAACCCAAGGGAAAAAGGCTAGGTTGTTAGTGCAAATGTAAACCCAAGGTTGGGCCTTGCTGGAGGAGTTTTATTCAAGGCGAACTGTCAAGGGGTTCCCATTATAACCCAACTGCGTAAGGAACGCAAAATCAAGGAACATAACACCGGTTGACGGAAACTAGGGTGGCAAGAGTGGAACAAAACACCAAGCATAAGGCCGAGGCTTCCACCCTTTACCAAGTATATAGATGCATTAATTAAATAAGAGATATTGTGATATCCCAACATATCCATGTTCCAACATGGAACAAACTCCAATCTTCACCTGCAACTAACAACGCTATAAGAGGGCTGAGCAAAGCGGTAACATAGCCAAACAACGGTTTGCTAGGTCAAGGTGGGTTAGAGACTTGACATGGAAATATGGGAGGCATGATATAGCAAGTGGTAGTTATCGCGGCACAGCAAAAGAGCGAGCAACTAGCAAGCAAAGATAGAAGTGATTTCGAGGGTATGGTCATCTTGCCTGAGATCCCGCAAGGAAGAAGAACGAGTCCATGAAGAAGACAAACGGATGAAGTCGGACGAATCCTCACAAACGCGACGTTATCGGAACTAACCCGAAGAAGCAACACCGGAAAGAAGCAAACAGCATGGTAAACAACCATCACATAAACATGGCATGATGCGCAAACAATTATGATGCATGTCCGGTTTAAAGAGGCATGGCATGGCAAAGTGCACAAACAACCCTACAAATTAAGTGGAGCTCAATATGCAACTCCGTTGCATATTGATGAAACACCACGACAATTATTTATTTCTCTCTCGTTTATGTACTCAACAATATTAAATGTTGATCAACATGGCAAGAGGTGAAGCATAACAGAACTACCTATCTAGGCAAGTTTAAATGAGGCCGGAAACATCAAACAACGACTCCGGTAAATCCCCACATGCAAAATTTAGAGTTGGTACTGTTCTGCCCTAAACATAATTTTAGAGTTGTTAAACATGCTAGATGAGTGCACCATGTTAAACTAGGCATTTTCTACCCCATTTACATATAAAGTTTATTAAATTTGGAGCTACGGTTATTTATTTATGAAATAAATCATTTTAACATGGCATTTATGCAAAATTAAACAAAAAACAAGTTTAAACATTTTAAACATGGATGAAAGAGGCATAATGTGAAACTAGATTAAAAAAACTAAGCATTTTACATATATAAAGTTTTTACATGTGATGCACGGTTGTTGAGTTATTAAATGCATGAAGTGCAAGGGTTTTTTTGTAAAACAGGCAGTCTCTGGTTAAATGGCAAAATTCGCAGCGCATGGAAAAAAATACATCGGCCAAATCTGACTAGGCCAAGTGTACAGGAGAGGGCTGGAGGGGCTGCTCACCCATGGGCCAAGGCCCGGTTGGTGGAGGAGTAGGCCGGGGCGGACTGGTCCGCGCGGGGACGTGGCTGACGACGCGAGACGAGCGGCAGGAGAGAAGCGGTCATTGCGGCTGTGCGACTGCAGCCTCCTCCTCTCGAACAGAGGCAGGAGCGGGACTTGGCGGCGTCAGGCGACGGGGATCTGGTCGAGGACGGCGTCGGCGGGGGCCGGCCGGAACAGGACTGGGACGACGGGATCTGACGGAGGGTCGGATCTGGAGCAAACGGTGGCAGCTTCAGGCGCTGGTGCGGGGAGAGCTCAGCGAGGCCATGGCGCGGGGGTGCTCCTGTCGGTAGAGTAAGGGAGAACAGAGAGAGATGAGAGAGGGGAAACGCAGGGAGGAAACAGAAGAAAGAGGTGGCATGACGGGGCAGCGCGGGGCCTCGCGAGAGAGGCAGCGGCGACAAGGCGAAGTAGAGGCAAGCCGACAGCTTGCATTGGGACGACGGCTCCATGGGGACGGGGACGAGGGCTCCTCCTCGTGGCTTCCAGCTGACAGAAACAGAGAGATATGCAAGGATATGAGAGAGGGAGAAACGGGAGGAGCACGGGAAGGAGAAGAAGGGGGGCGACGCTCATCTGGTTGGCTGCTGGGTGTGCCGGCGACGTGGCTGGCCAGACGGAGGCGGGGACGTGAGGCTCCTGGCGATCACCTTCTCGGGAGAGGATCGAGGAAGCTTTCAAGGTTGGGGATGAGGTCGAGCATGGGAGACCGGCGCTGGGTTGCTGTGGGAGCTCCTGGACAGGGGCTCGATCAGTGCGAGCAGGGGGCTCAAGTGAGGTAGGAGGAGAAGCGAAGAGCTTGGGCACTTCTCAGTTGGGAGGATTTGGATCAGGGAGGATCCCGAGGTGGGTGCGGGAGAGAGTGGCGGCGCGGCTAGGAGGATCCCTAGAAATTAGGGATTTGGTCTCGGTTTAGACTAGTATATATAGCGGGTAGGTCAGGCTAGGGGCTATCTCGTCCCTCCGATCAAAATCGGACGGTCAGGAAAAATAGGCTAGGGAGGCCAAATAAGAAAACGGTGATGTGTTGTATATGTTTGGGGATGATCCGGACACAACGGTGACGACTGCCCGGGTCGGGTCCGGGGAAGTTTCGGATGCGCACGTGAGGGGTCGGTGCACTATGCAAAGAGGGGTTTTCGGACCGTGCGATCGCATCGGACGGCTCCAGACGTGAAGAGGGGTAGGTGGATGGACTAGGTAGGTTGTGGCGAGGCTGAGAGGAGAGAAGAGAGAGAGAGGGCCCGGCAGCAGTTTCCAGAGACCGAAAACGTCCAACGTTAGACCGGCTGCGGTGCCGCTATAGTTATACTTTGGGGCGTCCAACGGACTCCGAATGCGATGAAACTTGGCAGGCAGCCTACCTACAACAAAACAACACCGCACGCCAACTTTCATCCCATTCCGAGAACATTTTCCGGCCACTTATAAAATAATATTTCGGACGTGCCGCGGGTGCATGCAACTGTGTCTGGGCTCAGAACGGACAACGGAAGGAACTGGGAGACCGGGACAGATGCACGTGTTGAAAACATGATGATGCAATGCACATGATGACATGGCAAGATGCAACACGAAAGCGAATGACATGGCAACGATGGCGAATAACTGGAAGACACCTGGCGCAACGGTCTCGGGGCGTCACAACACTCCACCACTACGAGAGGATCTCGTCCCGAGATCTAGGATGGCACCAGAGAGAAGCGGAAGAGGAAGAGAGGAGGTAAAACTAAGTTGCTTCTTTGACGAATGAGTGAAAACAAAGAACCTTGCGAGGTTGAACAAATTGAAAGAAAGAAAGCAACGGAGAAGAACGAAGTTGAAAAGCACTCCGTTAGGAAAAAGGAACAAGGAAGAACAAATCCAGGCAGCACTCCAGTTGAAAAGTGATGCAAGACTTGATAAGATGAAAATAACTTGAGAAGAGGACACAACACGCCGGTTAAATGGATAAGCAAAAGAAAGAAACATGATCTTGACAAAACAAGAAGATGGTTTGAAGAGAGCAACATCACAATGCGTCCGGGAGAAATGAAAGAATGGAATTAAAGGAACGGGGAAGAAAACAACATCTTCTACCTCCAATGAGCTTGCAAAGGCATCTTAAGGAGAAGGGTGGAATGGAGTTGTTGGAAAACCAACAATGAAAGGATAAGCTTGGTGTGGACTTATGGAAGACATCCCAAAACTATGAGGTGAAATTCCGCCACTAACGGAAACAATAGATTGGATTGATATGAACAAGGAGACGAGAAGCTATTTCGCCGGGAGGATAAATGAAGAGCTTGGGTCATTTATAAGCACCATAAATAGCAACAATCCTTAGGGAAAGCTTTAGGTGAAATATAACCCAAGATAATTCCAAAGAAGAGATTGATGGATTGAAAATACCTCATTCTTAACAACATGTGAATCATGACACATGAACTCAAGTTATCAAGAATGACATAATACCACCTCCAATGATACGGTAGAAAGAATTACACTTCGGAATGCGAGATGAAGAATGCTTGAGCTCCTCTGAAAAGAATCTTGATGAGCACTTCGAGAAGGAATTAAATCTTTGATGAACCATCATGTAGAGCCTCCCTGAAGAACTCCGGTAATAAAAGAATGATCAAACAAAATGAAGGATGAAAAGAATAAGATTGAAGCCTTGCAATGATTTAGATGGATCTTCGAGATGATATAATTGAGAGATCTTGGAACTCTGGGAAAAGAAAGACGAACAATTGAAACCGAGAATTTGATGAACCTCCGGAATAAAGAATTAATCATTTGGGTGAAACAAGAATAAGAATTATATTATTCTTATCCTTCACCAATTTAAATTGATGACAAGCAATGGATTGCATACCAATTATTCTTGTAGAAAGGATTGAAGAATGATATAGCGCGAACTTGAGAAGGTCTTCAATGATCCACCGGTCAGATTTGGGAAGAACGAATGAATTGATATGGTAAAGAAGGAAGAGAGATCTTGAACGAACCACCGTAAAAAATTGAAACTGAACGAAGAAAATATAAAGAAACACCGGGAAGAATTAGCAAATGAACGAAGGTGCTTGAGAGAATTTAGATACAAGTGAACGAAGAGGTCCCGAGCTGATTAGAGAAATTTGAATGATGCACCGGTAAGATTTAGAGAATGAGAGCTGAAAACTGAGAATGAATAAACCCGAAATGATGTCCTTCAGAGAATCAAACTGAAAAGACTCTTGAATTGCTCCGGATGGGTGAAAAGAATTCTCACAATCGACAACAATTATGAGAGGATGGCATCAAGCTAGAACCATGAATCTTTGAGAGAACGGATAAGATTGAGGAGAAATTCTTATTCGGTCTTCAAAATCTAAGAATGACGACGAGAAACACCACCATGAATTGTTGAGATACTCTGGGATGGTGAATAGAAAGGTTGAGCCAACGATGAAAAGAATTTGACAGATCTTGGAGAAAATACATAAGACTGATGATAATTCATTCTTACGTCAAAGTTCGAAAAGAATTTGAGGATAGCTCCGGGAAAATTAGAAGAGTCAGGTAAGATCCTGCGAAAACATCTGTGGGTTATGGCCCACTCAAGAGAAAAACACCGTTGAACGATTACTTGAAAAGGAGATTGCACCGGTTGAATTAAATGGCTTGAATAAGATAACAACCTCAAAAGAACTTGAACGAATTTAGAATGAACACTAGCATCTTCTGAGATATCTTCAGCACTCCGGAACAATTGAATAGCGAGAAATGAATGAATATGAGGAGCACCGGCATGAGAAGGTATTTGAAACGAGGAAAAAGGATATGATCAACAAAGCTTGAATTGGATCCACCGGATGAGAAAAGAGAACGAAGAATGATAACTTGTAGAACATCTTCAAGAGAATCGCCAGATAAGAACATTGGAGGAAAAGAACGGAGAGACTTCCCATCAATAAAAGGATACTCGATTAAGTGATTTGAGTCCTTGAAGAAAAAGGGGTGGGTGGGCGGGAAAACAAAGGCAACTTGGGGACAGATGAAACGAACAACATTGGGGAAAAAACCCGAGAGGTGATCTTGCGGATGTTGAAATGATCGGATCCACTTGAAGAGAAACACGCCGGTTCAGAAGGAATTGAGATGGCAAACTCGAAGATCAAGAAGGATTAGTATTCACATAGAAATATGAGAACACCACTTAGGAAAGGAATGGAATCAACATTTGACTTTGAAGCAACTCGAATACCAAAAATGAAAACAAAAACAAAGAGTTTGGCTTGCAAAATAAGCCGGAACAAACATATGATAGAGATTTCGTTCGAAGTTTTCATGGTGGGGCCCACACGGGCTCGATCGTACAGCACCATCATGTACAAGGCAGTGCACATGACATACGAAGCGTCCCCGAGTCAGCATAGCCAAGGGCTCTTTAAGACACAACGAGACCACTATAAAACCAACCGTGGATAGGCGGACCACTAGACATCGAACCCCAATCTCATATCATGCATCTGTCGAAAAGATATCCTAAGAACTACTTGAATTCCCTCTTATAAACTCCCGAAACTGTCCGGTTATGCAATCAGGTGTTGGGGATACAGGGGAAGCATAATATCTCACCCAAACTAGCAAATCCTACATCCAGTTGTATCCATCCTTCAACACATAACCAAGAAACCTTCGGAAATCATTTACCTCAACCTTCGAAAAGCATCCGTTATACGAGTTATCGCAATACTCCCGAACTCCCGCCCCAGTACTGGGTGGCGTCGAGGTTATCTCACCAACAACTACATAAAAGAGATTTTCGATGTCGGCGAAACTCAGGTATTCCAGAACTGCAACGGTAAAATTGTGACGACAACACCTCGAAGCTCAACTCCCCGGGACACTGCCACAACCCCTAAATGTCAGGAGGCACCAAGAACAATGTTCACGTCACAAAACCATCGGAACGATTCCAAGATACCCGCGTGATCCTAAAAAAAATTTAGTGAAATTTGAGAAGAGAAGAGTCAAAACTCTATGTCAGGATGCCTCACCAGAGTGACGAAGGGACTGGGAAGTAAAAAGAATCCTACTCTCCGATATATATAATCCTATAAGACTCAAAACATCTTTTCTAGACTCAACAACGCCAGCGATTCGATCAAGCAGGGGGCTCCTAAGTCGGGGAGGGCTCTGATTACCAACTTGTAACACCCACCATGCGGCTATATCTCCCACATGTCGGAGCACGACTTAGAGGCATAACCGCATTGTAGGCATGTCACAAGAGGGGTAATCTTTACACATCCCATGTACTGAATAAGAAAGAGGTACAGAGTTGGCTTACAATCGCCACTTCACACAATACATAAATATAGCATTACATCAACCAGATACAATCAAGCTCCGACTACGGAACCAAAATAAAAGAAGACTACCCCTAATGCAAAAGATCCCCGATTGCCCCGACTGGGCTCCCCTACTGATCAACTAGAAACGAAACAAAACAACGGACACGATCTTCATCGGTCTCCTCCTTGAGCTCGGTTGAGTCACCTACACGGTATCATCGGCACCTGCAAATGGTTTTGGAAGTAATCTGTGAGTCATGGGGACTCAGCAATCTCACACCCTCGCGATCAAGCCTATTTAAGCTTATGGGTTGGTAAAAGATATGAGGTGGAGCTGCAGCAAGCACTAGCATATATGGTGGCTAACTTACTCAAATGAGAGAGAGAAGAGAAGCAAAGCACGGTCGTGAACTAGAAGTGATCAAGAAGTGATCCTGAAGCTACTTACGTTCAAGCATAACTCCAACACCGTGTTCACTTCCCGGACCCCGCCGAGAAGAGACCATCACGGCTACACACACGGGTGATGCATTTTAATTAAGTTAAGTGTCAAGTTCTCTACAACCGGACATTAACAAATTCCCATCTGCCCATAACCGCGGGCACAGCTTTCGAAAGTTCAAAACCCTGCAGGGGTGTCCCAACTTAGCCCATCACAATCTCTCACGGTCAACGAAGGATATTCCTTCTCACAGGAAGACCCGATCAGACTCGGAATCCCGGTTACAAGACATTTCGACAATGCTAAAACAAGACCAGCAAAGCCGCCCGGATGTGCCGACAAATCCCGATAGGAGCTGCACATATCTCGTTCTCAGGGCACACCGGATGAGCAAGACGTCGGGTTGGCATAGACCCTGGTTGCCCAGGGGGCGCCGGACATCGCTCAGGTTGGACCAACACTTCGAGAAGCACTGGCCCGGGGTGGTTAAAATAAAGATGACCCTCGGGCTCCGGAAACCCAAGGGAAAAAGGCTAGGTTGTTAGTGCAAATGTAAACCCAAGGTTGGGCCTTGCTGGAGGAGTTTTATTC
Source organism: Triticum urartu (assembly GCF_003073215.2). Lineage (NCBI taxonomy): Eukaryota > Viridiplantae > Streptophyta > Magnoliopsida > Poales > Poaceae > Triticum > Triticum urartu. Next base: position 344,841,367 of record NC_053026.1, read on the forward strand.
AAGGCGAACTGTCAAGGGGTTCCCATTATAACCCAACTGCGTAAGGAACGCAAAATCCGGGAACATAACACCGGTTGACGGAAACTAGGGCGGCAAGAGTGGAACAAAACACCAGGCATAAGGCCGAGGCTTCCACCCTTTACCAAGTATATAGATGCATTAATTAAAGAAGAGATATTGTGATATCCCAACATATCCATGTTCCAACATGGAACAAACTCCAATCTTCACCTGCAACTAACAACGCTATAAGAGGGCTGAGCAAAGCGGTAACATAGCCAAACAACGGTTTGCTAGGTCAAGGTGGGTTAGAGACTTGACATGGAAATATGGGAGGCATGATATAGCAAGTGGTAGTTATCGCGGCACAGCAAAAGAGCGAGCAACTAGCAAGCAAAGATAGAAGTGATTTCGAGGGTATGGTCATCTTGCCTGAGATCCCGCAAGGAAGAAGAACGAGTCCATGAAGAAGACAAACGGATGAAGTCGGACGAATCCTCACAAACGCGACGTTATCGGAACTAACCCGAAGAAGCAACACCGGAAAGAAGCAAACAGCATGGTAAACAACCATCACATAAACATGGCATGATGCGCAAACAATTATGATGCATGTCCGGTTTAAAGAGGCATGGCATGGCAAAGTGCACAAACAACCCTACAAATTAAGTGAAGCTCAATATGCAACTCCGTTGCATATTGATGAAACACCACGACAATTATTTAGTTCTCTCTCGTTTATGTACTCAACAATATTAAATGTTGATCAACATGGCAAGAGGTGAAGCATAACAGAACTACCTATCTAGGCAAGTTTAAATGAGGCCGGAAACATCAAACAACGACTCCGGTAAATCCCCACATGCAAAATTTAGAGTTGGTACTGTTCTGCCCTAAACATAATTTTAGAGTTGTTAAACATGCTAGATGAGTGCACCATGTTAAACTAGGCATTTTCTACCCCATTTACATATAAAGTTTATTAAATTTGGAGCTGCGGTTATTTATTTATGAAATAAATCATTTTAACATGGCATTTATGCAAAATTAAACAAAAAACAAGTTTAAACATTTTAAACATGGATGAAAGAGGCATAATGTGAAACTAGATTAAAAAAACTAAGCATTTTACATATATAAAGTTTTTACATGTGATGCACGGTTGTTGAGTTATTAAATGCATGAAGTGCAAGGGTTTTTTTGTAAAACAGGCAGTCTCTGGTTAAATGGCAAAATTCGCAGCGCATGGAAAAAAATACATCGGCCAAATCTGACTAGGCCAAGTGTACAGGAGAGGGCTGGAGGGGCTGCTCACCCATGGGCCAAGGCCCGGTTGGTGGAGGAGTAGGCCGGGGCGGACTGGGCCGCGCGGGGACGTGGCTGACGACGCGAGACGAGCGGAAGGAGAGAAGCGGTCATTGCGGCTGTGCGACTGCAGCCTCCTCCTCTCGAACAGAAGCAGGAGCGGGACTTGGCGGCGTCAGGCGACGGGGATCTGGTCGAGGACGGCGTCGGCGGGGGCCGGCCGGAACAGGACTGGGACGACGGGATCTGACGGAGGGTCGGATCTGGAGCAAACGGTGGCAGCTTGAGGCGCTGGTGCGGGGAGAGCTCAGCGAGGCCATGGCGCGGGGGTGCTCCTGTCGGTAGAGTAAGGGAGAACAGAGAGAGATGAGAGAGGGGAAACGCAGGGAGGAAACAGAAGAAAGAGTTGGCATGACGGGGCAGCGCGGGGCCTCGCGAGAGAGGCGGCGACGACAAGGCGAAGTAGAGGCAAGCCGACAGCTTGCATTGGGACGACGGCTCCATGGGGACGGGGACAAGGGCTCCTCCTCGTGGCTTCCAGCTGACAGAAACAGAGAGATATGCAAGGATATGAGAGAGGGAGAAACGGGAGGAGCACGGGAAGGAGAAGAAGGGGGGCGACGCTCATCTGGTTGGCTGCTGGGTGTGCCGACGACGTGGCTGGCTAGACGGAGGCGGGGACGTGAGGCTCCTGGCGATCACCTGCTCGGGAGAGGATCGAGGAAGCTTTCAAGGTTGGGGATGAGGTCGAGCGCGGGAGGCCGGCGCTGGGTTGCTGTGGGAGCTCCTGGACAGGGGCTCGATCGGTGCGAGCAGGGGGCTCAAGTGAGGTAGGAGGAGAAGCGAAGAGCTTGGGCACTTCTCAGTTGGGAGGATTTGGATCAGGGAGGATCCCGAGGTGGGGGCGGGAGAGAGTGGCGGCGCGGCTAGGAGGATCCCTAGAAATTAGGGATTTGGTCTCGGTTTAGACTAGTATATATAGCGGGTAGGTCAGGCTAGGGGCTATCTCGTCCCTCCGATCAAAATCGGACGGTCAGGAAAAATAGGCTAGGGAGGCCAAATAAGAAAACGGTGATGTGTTGTATATGTTTGGGGATGATCCGGACACAACGGTGACGACTGCCCGGGTCGGGTCCGGGGAAGTTTTGGATGCGCACGTGAGGGGTCGGTGCACTATGCAAAGAGGGATTTTCGGACCGTGCGATCGCATCGGACGGCTCCGGACGCGAAGAGGGGTAGGTGGATGGACTAGGTAGGTTGTGGCGAGGCTGAGAGGAGAGAAGAGAGAGAGAGGGCCCGGCAGTAGTTTTCGAAGACCGGAAATGTCCGACGTTAGACCGGCAGCGGTGCCCCTATAGTTATACGTTGGGGCGTCCAATGGACTCCGAATGCGATGAAACTTGGCAGGCGGCCTACCTACAACAAAACAACACCGCACGCCAACTTTCATCCCATTCCGAGAACATTTTCCGGCCACTTATAAAATAATATTTCGGACGTGCCGCGGGCGCATGCAAGTGTGTCTGGGCTCAGAACGGACAACGGAAGGAACTGGGAGACTGGGACAGATGCAAGTTTTGAAAACACGATGATGCAATGCACATGATGACATGGCAAGATGCAACACTCTAGCGAATTACATGGCAACAACGACGAATAACTGGAAGACACCTGGCGCAACGGTCTCGGGGCGTCACACGTCTCCTAGCGCTCAGCCGCTCAGCCATCTACCAGCAAGGCCTGAGGCACTACCATAGCAAGAAGATCAAGCCCCTCGCTTTATCGGAGGGAGACCTCGTCCTACGACTCGTCCAAGAGCAGACCGGCCACCACAAGCTGTCCTCCCCATGGGAGGGCCCCTTCATCGTCAGCAAGGCCTTGTGCGATCGCAATGCGTACTACCTCATCGACGCCCGCAAGTCAAACAAATGCAAAGGGACACCACCGGCGAAGATAAAATCCGGCCATGGAATGCAGAGCTCCTACGCCTGTTTTATATTTAGCCGTATGCTCGTAAGCATCGTTGCCTTTTGTAATCATCTGAAAACTATGGGATCCCCGAACGACGCTCGGGGGCTGCCCTTTCCGACCAAGCTATTGTGTCTCCTACATTTGTGCATTACTTTCCTCTTAAACCAACCCGACCACTAGGTCGACTCGCTCGACCCGGGGGCTCGGGGGCTGGCCGGCTTGGCCACCCACCGTTTTCCTTAGCGGCTCCTGACGCGTTGGACCACCACAGCCTCTCACTTCGCCCCAAGCCACAAAACCGATTTCGGCTATTGGATGGCAAGCACTTGAGACCAAAGCACCAGCGCGCCATGAGAACTAAGTCAAGAACCGCCGGGTCGGCCAGCCCAGCCCCGCCACTTTAAAGTTGCTGCACGACCGGCTGCTCACCAACACGGCCTCACCGGATTGCCACCAGCCGGCCTAGTGGGTGTTTCGCTCGCGCTCAACATTTTGAAAGCCTAAGTATCGCACGCTCCTCCCAAAGGCCGAACCCCTTGTCACGGACCGGAGCCACGACCGTCAGACTCGCGGGGGTGGGGGTGGAACCCAAAGGGGGAAAAGTTGCGAGCAAACGGCTCCAAAGATGAAAAGCAAGAGCGCAGGCATCCATGAAGTTTCTGCATACCGCCGGGTCGCTCAACCCGGCCTTGCCGCTCTAAGTTGCCAAGCGACCGGCTGCTCGCCAACCCGGCCCCGCCGGATTGCCACCAGCCGACCCAATGGGTCTTTCGCTCACGCTCAACGTTGCAAAAGCCTAAGTACTGCACAATCTTCTCAAAAGGCCGAACCCCTTGTCATGGTCCGGAGCCTCGGCCGTCAGACTCGCGGGGGGAGAAGCCCAGGAGGGGAGAGTGCAGGAAAATGGCTCGAAAAAACGAAAAGCAAAAGCACAAACATTCACAAAGCTCATACATCATAAATTTAGAAACAGGCCCAAGGCTAGAGTTCATTACACCTAGTTAACCGCCAGTGGGTGGGTGGACCTGCTACCTAATAGAAATTTTTACTAAGTTAAAAATGAGGCATTCCCGTCGCCGGATCACGCAGCTCCCAGGTCCGCTGAGGTGTCAGTATCCTCCTCCCCGGTGTTCACATCGCGGTAGACGTCCGTCTCCTCAGAGCTGCCCTCCGGGTCGTCCAGAAGCAGGTCGTAGTCGTCAGCAGGCATGACTCCACCATCCTACGCCTGCTTCGGCTGGAACTCACCATGGAAGGCGAACCCGATGATGTAGCTGGCCCGGGCGGTGATCCGTCCGGCCTCCGCTTGCAGCTGGCTCTCCGAGCCGGCCCGTTGGCCCATCAACACATCCAGCGCCAGGTCCGGATGCCAAGACACCGCAAACCTGAGAGCCATCTCGGTGCCGGCACGGGCGGCAGAAACCCGCCACTCATGATGATGGTCCGGGCCCGCCTCCAACCATCGCGCCAGCCGCGTGAAACTGGTCGGCGTGACGGCACCTGGCCAGAGGGCCGCCGTCATCGTCATGCCGGCCTCAGAGAGCCGCCCCATCTGGTCGCTCAAGACTCACAGACGGGCCTCGGCGGTGGCCACGATCTCCGGGAAGGTCCAGGCTACCCGCGGGTCAGTCTCGGAGCCGACGATCCCCTGTGGGTCGCGCTGAAAGCGGACTGCCTCCTCCGCTAGCCGGTGCATCTCCGAGAAAGCCCCTGTCAAAAACAAAAGTGTTGGATTTTGGGTTTCGACAAAACCCTTGAGGTTCGAACACTAGGGTGCGCACGAAGATCTCTCCTCCCTCTAACTCACGCCCTCACCGCAATCTCAAGGCTTACCGCGTCGAACCCGCAGAACAAAGGGAGACAAGATTTATACTGGTTTGGGCCACCGATGTGGTGTAATAACCTACTCTAGTGTGGTGTGGCGGATTGCCTCCAGGGCTGAGGATGAATTGTTAAAAGGGGAGAACAACCTCCCGAGGAGAGGTGTTCTTGTGCTTTGTGAGTTGATGCAGTAGAGGATCGTCCTCCCGTTGATGTGCCAATCCTTTCCCCTCTTATGATGGTGGCTAGCCCTATATATAGAGGCCTGGGTCCTCTTCCCAAATATTAGGTGGGAAGGGATCCCACAACATCTAGTTTGAAGGGGGACAGCTAGTACAAGCTATCCTGACAAAAGATGGTCTTTGCCTGCCAAAGGCTCTGGTGGTGACGTCGTCCTAGGCTCCATGGTGACCTCCGTCCTGCCGTCCTGCTGGCCTTGGTCTCATTGCACCGATATGGAAACCTTTGCTTGACGCCTTGGGACTCTGCGCCTGCACCTGCTTTTTTAGCACCAAAGGGGAAACGAGGACACTACGCGCGCTGGCGCCCGCCTGGTGCACGCCTGGCCTTGGTCGTCATGGCTTGCGTCAGAGGAACCTTGCGAGGTGCCCCTTGCCTTTATCTCTCTACCTGTCGTGAGCCAGCTTGGTGAGGCCGCCCCCAAGGAGGTCTTGCGTCATCCGACTCGCGAGGCTTGGCCCCTCGCGAGGGTCTTGAGTGTTTGCTGGTGAAGATGGGCCGTACAGGGCCGCTGGTGGAGCCACGCCGTGGGCCACTGGTAGGCAAGTCTGGGGACCCCCGTTCCTAGGACACCGAAAGTATCCCCCGGGCCCAAGGCACGCTCGGGCTTGGCTTCGAGGCGAAGCCAAGGGGCAAGTGCCGAGCACCGCGGGCCCCAATAGCCTGCGGCCTCGTCTGACGTGTGGCGGTCGATTAGACGTGGGCGTCTCCATTTCCCCATGCAGCCTTGATATCCGCCTGGCTAGGCGGCCACCATGACTTAAACAGATATCCCCCATTGCCGGTGACGCGCCCCTCCAACTCTCCTGCCTTTTTCGAAACAATAACCTCCTCTTCCAATCTGTCCCGAGCTCAGCCCTCCTCGTTGCCATGGCGCCCTGACGAATGGAGAAGGAAAAGAAGAAGTCTCAGTCTTCAACCGGCTCACCCCCCGGCCGCTGAACCCGCCATTGGTCAGTCACTGGTGCTCAACCAGGAAGCCATGGACAAGGTTTGCCCTGCGCTCGCCGCTGACTCCAATGAATGGGGGAGGACAGCGGCCTGGTACGCGTCTCGCGCCTCCGTCGACACAATAGCCACCGAGGTTCCATTCTTCATCGACGCCTTGTGGGCCGGCTTGGTTCCTCCTTTCTTTGCCTTCCTCAACGCCGTGCTCTCCCACTATCAGATCCACATGCTGCACCTGGATCCCCAATTAGTCTCCCTTCTTGCCATCTTTGCTTTCGTCTGCGAGGCTATGGTGGGCATTCCCCCTTCCATGGCCCTACTGCGCCATTTTTTCTCGCTGCACCTGACCGATCCTCGACAACACTCTCGGGATGCCTGAGCTTCTAGGTCGTGGCTACGATGGCAGGCTCAGGGATTGACTTTGAGCTCCCACCATCTGCGAGCGGGTTTCGGACACGGTGGGTGTTTATTGGCATCGATGTGCTCAGCCCCCTGCTCTCGCCCCATTTGGCGCCCGCCGTTACCAGCTCTAACTGGGGCCATGAGAAGCTCGCGGACCCCCGCCTTGCCTTCGTCTGGCTTCGGTTGAAGAGGCTGAAAGATCTCGGTGTGACTGTGCCCATGGTGATGAAGGAGTTCCTTCGACTCTGCGCCGCTCCTCTCCAGCGCCATTCCCGGCCTATGTGGGCCCTGTCCAGTGCCCAGGATCGCATGAGGCTTCAGGAGGCGGGGCTTCCGCTTGAGGCACGAAGAACGATGCTCGAGGTCTTGACAGGAGGCCCCTCGCCAGCTGACATGCCGCGGGAGGGCTGTCTTCTGTACTGCTGCTCGAACAGGGTGGAGTTCGCGAGGCAGATGCCCCCCTTCGATTAATGGGGACTGCATCCAGTTGGCCTTGAAGGGCCCCGCGATAACCTTGTCTCCGTGGTTCCCCTCCCTGCCGCCAGCGCCGAGCTTGCCCCAAGAGTGGATGCAGGGGCACAAGCTTCGTTGGAGGCTGGAGGCTGGAGGCATGGGCGCTGAGGCGTCAGCACTGCTCGAGGCTCCCGAGGTTCCATCCCTGGGAGCCTGTGACTCTTTCCTTGGGCGACGGCTGAGGGGGCGACGCAATCCACTGCTCCTGAGGCCGAAGCTTCCGAGGTCTCAGCAGGTCATCATGAGGCGGTGCCCGAGGGCTCTCCTAAGCCCAGCACTCCCGAGGTCTCCTCCTCGGGAGCCTCACCAACCGCTCCCCGCACTAGCTGCCACGTCCAATGCTTCGGTCGGCTCCGTCTGGACTTCGAGGCACTCCGCAAGAGGAAAGGTTCCCCCAGCTGCAGCAGTAATGCGTTCCGACTGTCGAAGCATAGGAAGTATATCGCCATAGATGAGTGAGTACCTTATCTTGGTGATTTCCCGAGTGCTGCTTCCCTTCCTGACAGTGGCTCTTCAGGGTCCCTTCTGCTAAGGTCGCGAAGTCTCCGAGGAAGCAACCTCCTCCTGCATCGAATGGCTTGCTGGCCTTGAGCGCCCCAAGCCATCATGCCGCACCCGGCGCGAGGTCGACTGGGGAGGCAAACACGTCAGCTTGGCGCCTTGAGCCCGTGCCTTCGCCGTCTCTCCTTCGTGGCCTCGCCTACAGCGTGGCAAGTGTGCAACGGGCTCCTCCTCTGGTTATGGACGGTCGCTAGATGACTTTGATCCTGGCTTCTTCTTCGAGCAGCGGGCCTCAAGCCATCCGGGCCCCTGCTGAAGCCCGGACGGTGATCCGGGAGGCAACAGCCCCCAGCCCCCTACTGGAGGGGGGCGAGCCGCTTCGGATCCCGTTGGCCACCCCCGCTGTGGGGGACGGGCCCGGTTACGCGCTTAAGCTTGCGCATGGGTGGAGGTCGTCCGCCACAAAATCTTTCAGGAGGCAATGGGTGCGATGAGCCGACTCGGCGGAGAACTCATGGATGTCGACGCTCGCCTTGAAGCCGAAGGCCTCCGACTAGTGGAGGAGTGGCATTGCCTGAAGGTGGCTATCAACCTCGGGTGCCTCCAGCGCAAGCATGCCAATGTGAAGGCCGAGGCATACCTAGCAACCTCGCGAGAGGCCAGTGCCCGGGCCTTGGAGGAGGCCAGGGAGGCAGACAACTGGCGCGCGGCCGCCGAGGAGCACAGGCGGGAGCTCTAGGCTTTGAACGCCTCCCTGGAGCAGCAGGTGGAGGCGCGCAGAGTTGCCCTGGCATCGATGAAGGGCGCCCCGTCCGATGAGGAGGAGATCTTGAGGCGCGAGGAAGCGCTGCTGCTGGAGGCCATGGAGCGCAGCCTTGAGCTTGAGCGGTTGGAGACGAGGGAGCGCCATGTCGCCCACGCAGAGGATGTTGTCGGCGCATGCGAGGCCAGGGCCCAGGAGGAGGTCGACCGGCGGGTGGCCGAGGCTCGCGTGAATCTTGCAGGACGGTACGACCAGAAGCTGAAGCTCGTGGAAGCCGAAGGTGTGGGCAGGACCATTGCCCTCAAGTCAGGGCTGGCTGAGGCGGAACAGTGCGAGAAAGCTACCACAGCTGCCCTGATCTCGGTGCAGGACGAGCTGGCGTCCGCCCGTGCCGAGCTGCTCTCTCTTCAACAGCGAGTTGTCAGCGTCGAGTCCTTTGCGCAGCAGAGCAGGGAGGAGGCACTTTGCTGGTAGACGCTGCTGCGTGAGCATGCTCCCATGCTTCGGGACCTCAGGACAAAGGCCAACCCGGCGCTTGGCACCATCTGCAATGAGCACGCCCCTCATCCCCACGCCGAGGAATACGCCAGCCATCTTCGCTTCTTCACTGATGTGGTGACGCGCCTGGAGAGTCGTGCTGTGAGGGCTCACGAGCTCATGGACGAAAAGAGTCGGGGCCTTCTCGGGCGCGCATTCTCCCGCGTCTTCAGCTATCTCCTGAACACCAATTCTGACTTTGATTTTGACGCCGCCAATGCCCCAGTGCCCATGGTCGTCCGGGGCAACCTTGCACACTGGTTGGACGACAATGTGGACGCTCTGGTTAGGGCCTTTGGTTCTGATGACGACACGGTGGTGGTCGCGGCGGATGAGGGCGAGGTGGTTGATGGCGGCGTGGCTGATGGCGGTGTGGCTGATGGCGGTGCGGCCGATGGAGGTGGAGACAGCGACAGCGACGGTGCCAGCAGCCTGTCCGGGAGTGATTCGGGGGACGAGGCGAGCGATATGTCCGGCTGAGCCTTCGCTCCTGTATTTTGAACCTGCACGCAAAAGCTTGGGTATGGCCCCTCACGATGTAAAAGCATTTTGAAGAGGGGGTGCCCCTCATGTAAATAGACTGTGACTCCATTCCTTAGGCTTGCCTTAAAGCGCGCCTTTGGGTGCTCACAACTCCTCTTGCGGGCTTGATGACGTAACTTGCTTTGCTTTAGCCGGGCTTCCAACTGGTTCGGCGGTTGTGGACGTGCATTCCTTCTGAGAGGAGCCCCTCACGAGCTCGCGAGGTTTTGGTTTCCTGAGAGGTCCGCCGGTCCGCCCGAGAGGGCCTCGCGAGGAGCGAGCGCCAGTAATGGCAAGGCGCGCGTGTAGTGCGTGTGCTCCTCTGCCAACCCCTGCTGGCGAGGTTTTTGAAAGGGGGGAAGATAGCGGTCGTAAATCTCAAACAAAACACGAATCCAGAAACTCACGAAATCAACGCGAACAAGAAAGGATGCCCCCCGCGATTGCTAATGAAAATGCAACTTCAAATTCAAGATCAAAAGCTGCAAGTCTGAGCTACAGAAAAGAGGTTGAAAGCAAATGGCCGCGTCCAGCACTTAGCTAGTCTTCTTGTCTTCGAGTCTTCTCACCAGCGCGGAGCTAAGTGCTTTCACAGGCCATGAGCATAGTCATTGGGGGACAGTGTTGATGGCCAGCACAAACCATGGTGCTTCCACTAGGATGTGGGCGGGAGCCCCCGAGGCCTGAGGGCGGCACTCCAAAGACTACGGGGCGTGTACAGCCCCACTCATTATTACGTGAGAGTGTCATGAGCGGAGACCTTCACAGGCGTGAGCCTTGCTTCATATCGCCAGGTGAGGGCCCCGCCTTGCGCCGCCCTAGACAACCGTTGGGGCGTCCGGAAACCAGGACGATGCCAAGGGGCAAAGGGGACGCTAGCGGCGCCCTCGGCGACCACAGGCCCTCTACCGAGGGGAAGTCTCGCTAGTGCCTCCCTGGCAGAGGACCTACCTCCGGGCGATGCCTTGCTCCACACGATGCAGGGAGGGGCCTTGCTCCCAGCCGCTCCCCCGCAGCCCCCAATGCGCCTCTCCAGGTGGAAGGGGGCCGCCGCGCTGGGGCCGTCGTCAACTGCTGCGACCTGATTCACTTGCGACCCATGGTTAGCGTAAGCCTGCTCTTGAGAGATCAGTGGTATCATGTAGCTGTTGTCGCCGGTGTGGTCGGCGAGGCTCCCGGGTGGCTCCTGGAAGGCTTCAGCTTCCAGTGTCTCCTCTTCCCAGCCCGGCTCAAGGAATGAACCGGGGTCATCTTCCGGTGCATACTCCTGGTTCATCAAGCAGGGCACATAGGCCTCCGGGGTGGCCCACGCTCCACGCCGCTTGGCTCGACGTGCCAAGATGGTAGGGAGGCATCCCGCCAGAACCATGGGTGGTGATGCCTGCGCCCATTGGGGGAGGCACATGTGTGGTTGGCTGCCCGACGCCGCTGGTTGCGCTGATGCCGAAGAAACCTCCTGGCGCGCCCGGGGGCGCGCGGGCACGACAAGGCCCATCGTGCATTCCGGCCGCAGCCTGGGGGGTAAGCAAGGAGCAGAAGGGCAGCGCACCCCTGGATGCGGCGTCCAACAGCTCGGCAACATGCTCCAGCAATGCATCCCAACCGCTCTCCGCGCCACTGTGAGCACGGCCCTCATGTTTGCTTGTCCCCGTCTGGAGTGCGGCACTGTCACCGCAGCGTAGCTTGAGGCCCTTGCGGCAGCCCGTGCGCACCGCAGGGTAAGGGCGGGAGGCGTCGGACCACGCCGCCCATGCCTCGTGGCGTTCGGCGATGCGTGTGCCACCTAGAGCGCAGAGTTGAGGTCTTCTTGGGCGGACGATGCTGCCTGGGCTGGCCAGGCTGCCCAGTGATCGGCGTCAGCCCTCAGGTCGCCACACATCAGCGCTGCAGAGTGTTGGCGGGTCTGCCGGTGGAAGAGAGGGTTCTGCGCACCCCTACCTGGCGCGCCAAATGTTGGATTTCGGGTTCCAGCAAAACCCTTGTGGTTCGAACACTGGGGTGCGCACGAAGATCTCTCCTCCCTCTGACTCACGCCCTCATCGCAATCTCAAGGCTTAGCGCGTCGATCCCGTAGAACAAAGGGATAAAAGATTTATACTGGTTCTGGCCACCGATGTGGTGTAATACCCTACTCAAGTGTGGTGTGGTGGATTGCCTCTGGGGCTGAGGATGAACAGTTACAAGGGAAGAACAACCTCCTGAGGAGAGGTGTTCTTGTGCTTGGTGAGTTGATGCGGTAGAGGATCGTCCTTCCCTTGATGTGCCGATCCTTTCCCCTCTTATGATGGTGGATAGCCCTATATATAGAGGCCCGGGTCCTCTTCCCAAATATTAGGTGGGAAGGGATCCCACAATGGCTAGTTTGCAGGGGGACAACTAGTACAAGCTATCCTGACAAAAGATGGTCTTGGCCTGCCAAAGGCTCTGGTGGTGACGCCGTCCAGGGCTCCACGGTGACCTCCGTCCTGCCGTCCTGCTGTCCTTGGTCTCGCTGCACCGATATGGAAACCTTTTCTTGACGCCTCGGGACTCCGCGCCTGTGCCTGCTTCTTTAGCACCAAAGGGGAAACAAGGACACTGCACGCTCGCGCCCGCCTGGTGCCCGCCTTGCCTTGGTCGTCATGGCTTGCATCACAGGAACCTCGTGAGGTGCCCCTTGCCTTGATCTCTCCGTCCTTTGCAAGTCAGCCTGGTGAGGCCGCCCCCGAGGAGGTCTTGCATCGTCCGCCTCACGAGGCTTCGCCCCTCGCGAGGATCTTGAGTGTTTGCTGGTGAAGATGGGCCGTAAAGGGCCGCTGGTGGATCCACGCCGTGGGCCGCAGGCAAGCAAGTCTGGGGACCCCCGTTCCCAGGACGCCGACAAAAAGCAAGTCAGAAGAAAATTCACCAAAAACAAGAAGCCGGAGTCCCAACCCGGCAACAACAAAACCAAAGGAAAGCACTTACTGGAGAAGGACTCTTCCAGGTGTTGTGCTTCGAGCAACGTACCGTGCCGCTCCTGAGCAATGGTGCGGTCACGCTCTTTGAGCGTCTTCTCCAGACCGGCAGCCTTGGCAAGGGCCGCCTTCAGCTCGGCGTTCTTGTCTTCGGCCACCTTCACGGCCTCCTCGCGGCACCGGGTCTCCTCTTGTCGGGTCTGCTCTGCCGTGGCCACCAGCGCCTTCAGGCGCTCCACCTCGGCCTGGAGCTGCCCCTTATCATCGGCCAGCTTGCCGTGTTGCTGGTCCGCCTCGGCAAGGGCCTACTACGCCTCCACAACCTTGGCAGCCTCCACCGCTCCACCTCGGCCTCAAGATGGCCCTTGTCGCCCGCCAGCTACTCCTGCAGCTGGCTGGCGTCGTCGAGCGCCCGCCGGGCTCCTGTCGCCTCCGCCCTCGCTCTCTCCACCTCGGCTCCAAGCCGACCGGCGTTAGCAACGAGCCAGTCGTAGTGGATGCCGGCCCGAATCAGCTGGGTCCTCCAAGACAGCACCTCGGCTGTAGAAGACAGACTCAGAACCAAAGTACTACTTTAAGATTCGACCCAACTGCTACGCAGTTGGCCCGAATCTCGGGGGCTACACCCAATGGGTGCGCTAGCACGCCCCCACTAAAAAGAGCATGCAAGAAAAGTGTCTGCCATGGCGCGGAGCTCCTCCTCCTTGGCAGCGAGCCTTTCCTTGAGACGCCGGTGCGTCTCAAGGAGCCGGTTGAAGATGCCGACCCGGTAGGCGTCCAGTTACTACAGAAAGCAACGATCAATACAAGACAGCAAGATAAGATTCGACCCAACTGATACGCAATTGGCCTGAATCTCGGGGGCTACACCTAGTGGGTGCGCTGGCGCGCCCCCACAAAGAAGAAGCAATGAAAAACGAAAAGGCAAAAGACAATGGAAAACATACGAACATGGCGTGCTCCAGCTCATGCGTCGCCTCGACCTCGGCCTGGGCGAAGGCCTGGATCCGGTCAGCCCACCCTCGTAGGCGCCTGGTCACGGCGGCCATCGCCGCCTCCTCCTGGGTTGGAGGCCCAAAGAAGACCTCGCCGGTCCCGCTCCGCGTCGGCTACGACCCGACGACCTGGCGACCCCCGGGCCTGAGTACCAGGGTGTGCTCCCCGCTAGCCGCCTCCCCTGAGGCCGGTGCCCCCTCCGGCGCCCTCTTCGGCATCGACGCTAGCTCGGTGGGCCGAGTGGCTTGTGGCCCCACCACTGGCGGCGCCTCACTCGTCGGCGTCCGAGCCGCCCCCGCCAGCTCCGTCCACGGCGCCTCCCCAAGACAGCGTCACCGCTGCCTCCGTCGGCCCCCGCCCGCTCGGCCACATCGCTCCGCGGCGGGGTGTCGTCCCCAACGACCACGACCTCCTAGTCGAGGTCCATCGCGTCCACACGGACGCCCTGGCCATGCTCCCCCTCCGACGACGGCACGAAGACCGTCACCGCCACAAGCGTCCTATCCGGCATCTCCGGCCATGCCGGCTCCTCGCCGGCTCGCGCCCATATCGCTGCGGCGCTAACCCAGGCCTGGGTCGACGCCGCCTCCAGCTCCGCCTTGGCCCGGTTCCGGTCCCGCCAGGCCAGGCCTTCGGCGTCAGCCGGATCCAGAGCAAGGTCCAGATCCGCCCGCTCCTCCTCCTCCTCGTCCCAATCGACGGTACTGGAACGGCTCCTCCGGAACGCGGCGCCCTCGATGGACGCGGCATCCGCCGCCACCAGCCCCAGCAAGATCGGTGACCTGAAAGGCAAGACAAACTAAATACAGGCCAAGCAGAGCCGCTCGGCAACTCGGTTCAAGCCGAAAAAGGAAATCACCCTGGCAGCACCGGAACGACGGGCCACGCCGCCCTCTCCTGCGGCGTGGCGCGCCTCCTCTTGGCGGGCGGCTTCGCCACCCCGGCCGGGTCCATCGCGCACTTCACGGTCGGGGCCTGCGGCGCGATGCTGTCCTTTCCGTGCAGCTGCCTCACCGCCGGCGCCCCCTAAGACGACCCGGCTCCGGCCACGCCGCCGTCTCCTCCACCCGGCACCGCTACATCAATGGCTCGCGTCATCCCCTCAAGACCGTCCCGCGCCCGGCGACTCAAGAAATAAACACAAGACTTACCGGCTCGGTGCCCTACGCCCGCGTTGGCGGTTGCCTCCTCCTCTCCACCGTGGGCCTCGGGCTCCTCCGAGACGACGCGCACCACCTGCGCCCGCGCTCGGTCGTAAGGATGTTGAATGGAGTTCAGAAGCACCTCCCACGTCGCGTCGGGGTGGACAAGAAGACAAGCAGCAGGACTCACCGACGGTGCCGGGTTCGCGTGGATGTACAGGGCTTTCCCGGACTCCCAGTCACCCTAAAGGTTGGCCTTCGAGATGTCATTGACCCAGCGTGCAACCTGGTCCGCACCCAGCCACGTGTTCGCCATGCGGTTGGGGTCCTAGAGGTTGGTCATCTGACCGATGAGGTGGCTGTGCTGCTGTAGCGGCAGCACCCGGTGGACGATGAAGGCGGTGATGAGGTCGGTGCCGGTGAGCCCCTCCCGCTCCTTCATCACCAACACCCGCTCGGGTTGAGCACCTCCTGCGACGGACGCTTGGGGTAGTACCCCCAATTCTGCTTCTCCCACGGCGGCGAGTTGACGAAGGGCGGCAAGTTGATGTAGTCTGCACCGAGGTTGCGAATGTAGAAGAAAGAATTCTGCCACTTCTTGGCAGAATCCTCCAGCGGCATCTTCGGGCAGTCAGCGCCCGACCACATGGAGATGACGGCGGCCCCGCACTCGGATATCTCTCCGGACCTCTGCTCACGTTTCTTCAGGGAGAAGAAACGCACCCAGAGGTCAATCGAAGGCTCGACCCCTAGGTACCCCTCGCAGAGGGTGACGAAGCCCGACAGCTGCACGATGGCGTCGACGCCCAGATGATGACGCTGGAGCCCGAAAATCTCTAGGAAGTCGCGGAAGAAGCCACTCGCGGGCAGGCCAAACCGGCGCTTGAAATGCGGGAAGAAGACGACGCGCTCCGTGCCCTCGGGCGGCGGCTTCCGCTCGCCCTGCGGGAGGCGCGCTGCGACCTCCGTATTCCCCGGCAGGCGCCTGGTGGTGCGGAGATAGGCGATGTCATCGAGGGTGACGGTCGAGCCCATCCACGAGCCCGACGGCAGCGCCATCGACAAAGATGCGAGAGAAAGAAGAAGAAGGTGGCTAGAAAGCTCTGCTCAAAGCAACGGGAGTCGTGGTGCGCGGCGGTCGCAAGAAGAAGAGGAAGGAAGACGAAGGCAGGGGCGCGAGCGAGAATGATTTCCGCCGCCCCCTCGTCGCCTCAATTTATAAGCCACGGTTCAAAACGTGGGGGAGTGGGATCGTTTGTGCTCGCCTTTCCCACTTCCTCGTGATAACTGCGCACGTACGCGCGCAATAACTGCCTCGAGAATGGCAACCGACTCGCGGACGTCGCAATAAATCCGCACGCGTGGGCCGAGGGCGCCCAGCCGCGGGCCCCAGCGCATCGCCCCGTCCCGTCGCGCGCGTGGCCTGTCAGGCCCCTCCGTCTCCCAACGCCACATGGCGCCCGCGCGAAGCCCAAAAGATTGCCTTAGAGATTCGGTGAACTCCTCGGTTTCCTGCCGCTGCCAGGATGCCGTGATCCGGCTTCTGGAAGCAGGCACATAGTGGGTGTTGCCGGGCCCAGAGGTCTCAAAAATTGCCTCCTTCAAAGGGGGAAACTGCGAAGGCCCTCGCATCCGAAGACGGCAGTCCTTCACAGCTTTGGCAACTACTATCAGGGGGATGAACCCCAGGCAAGCAACGAAACCTGGATCCTTTTCAAAAACGACAGGGCCAGCATCGCCCCTCAAGCCGGCTCGCACTTGGCCGGGTCGCTCGACCCGGCCTAATCCTCAACTTGGCCCCAATAACCAGCTCAAGATAGCCGAGCCCGGCATACCAAGACTTCTCCGACAAGCCAGCTCCTCCCTTGGCGCATTCTCCAACCCAGCCGAGGGTCAGCTCCTATCCCATCCCAGCCGTATGATGGGACGAGTCTCCACCAACTAATGACCGAAGCCATAGTACCACGCCCATGCCTCTGGTCAACCGGGCGAGGTAACAGTGCCCCCACCTACCCGCTGACCAGGGCCGGCATGGCAACAGTGCACCAATCGTCATCGATGACGCCAGCAAGCAGTGACCTGACGGAGCGCCACTATAGCCGACTCAACCCGGCCATTCCCTGGCGATCGAGAAGACGGCCAACAGTGCCCCCGTACCCAGCGGGTCCCAAGCCCGGGGAACCCAGCGAGGCCCGGTACCCGGCGGGTCCCAGAACCGGGTTCCTGGACAATGACGACCCGGCCCTACGGCCTTGTAACATTACCATTGTACCCCCAGGGGGTTGACCTATAAACCCCCCCAGGAGCCCTCATGCATACGGGCAGATCATCTCTTTCCACTCGCACAGGCGATCACTCACACACCTAGCTAGCAACACCTAACGACAGGGAGCTGCCTAATCCTTGGCCAGCCTTCCTTCTTCCTCCATACAGCTCTAGAAGCAACCCTATACTATTACATATAAACCGCACTCGGCAGTACTAGGTGTGTTATCTCTCCGGAGAGCCCCGAACCTGGGTATGTCTTGCGCCCCACGCTTGCTCATGCCGACCTCGCCTCTGGAGCCCACCAGTGCCCTCGAGCCTCCTCCTGTCTTTAGCCATCCCTTGGCATCTGCCGTGCGCCCACCACGAGAGTAATTGATTTTAGAAAATTATACAAAGTAACTAGAAAAGATCATTAACCTCTGCCTTTTATTGATCAAATGCTTGAGAGATTATCTAAGCACACACATTTTTTCTTCCTTGATGGATATTCTGGTTTTTCACAAATACCTGTTTCTCAACCTGATCAAGAAAACACCACTTTTACTTGTCCCTTTGGAACCTATGCGTATAGACGTATGCCCTTCGGTTTATGTAATGCACCTGCTACCTTTCAAAGATGTATGACTGTTATATTCTCTGACTGTTGTGAAAAGATTGTTGAGGTTTTCATGGACGACTTCTTTGTTTATGGGAAGTCTTTTGATGATTGTTTTAGCAATCTTGATTGAGTTTTGCAGAGATGTGAACAAGCAAATCTTGTCTTAAATTGGGAGAAGTATCACTTTACAGTCAATGATGGCATTGTCTTGGGTCATAAAATTTCTGAAAGAGGTATTGAAGTGGACAAAGCTAAGGTTGATGTAATTGAGAAAATGCCATGCCCTAAAAATATAAAAGGTTTTCATAGTTTCTTAGTTCATGCTGGTTTCTATAGGAAATTTATCAAAGACTTTTCTAAAATTTCTAGGCCTCTTACGAATCTTTTGCAAAAAGATATTCCTTTTGTTTTTGATGATGATTGTTTAGAAGCCTTTGAAACATTCAAGAAAGCCTTAATTTCTGCACCTATTGTTCAACCACCTGATTGGAACTTGCCTTTTGAAATTATGTGTGATGCTTGTGATTATGTTGTTGGTGTTGTTCTAGGACAAAGAGTTGATAAGAATATGAATGTTATTCATTATGCTGGCAAAACTCTAGACACTGCTCAATGAAACTATGCTATTACTGAAAAATAATTCTTAGCAGTGGTGTTTGTTTGTGATAAATTTGGACTTTATATTGTTGATTCCAAAGTAATTGTTCACACGGAGCATGCTGCTATTAAATATCTTATGGAAAATAAAGATGCTAAACCTAGACTTATTCGATGGGTTCTCTTGTTACAAGAATTTGATTTACATATCATTGATAGAAAAGGAGTTGAGAACCACGTAGCTGATAATTTATCTAGGCTTGAAAATGTGCCTGATGATCCACTACCTATTGATGATAGTTTTCCTGATGAGCAGTTAGCTGCAATAAATGTTGCTCATAGTACTCCTTGGTATGCTGGCTGTGCTAATTACATTGTTGCTAAATATTTACCACCTAGCTTTACATACCAACAAAAGAAAAAAATTCTTCTATGATTTAAGACATTACTTTTGGGAAGAGACACGTCTTTATAAAGGAGTAGATGGTATTATTAGACGTTCTGAACCTAAGGATGAACATGGACAAATCCTACGAAAATGTCACTCCAAAGCTTATGGAGGGCATCATGCTGAAGATAGAACTGCTCACAAGGTATTGCAATCTGGATTTTATTGGCCTAGTCTCTTCAAGGATGCCCGTTAGTTTGTCTTATCTTGTGATGAACGTCAAAGAATAGGTAATATCGGTAACTGTCAAGAAATGCCTATGAACTATTCACTTGTTGTTGAACCATTTGATGTTTAGGGATTTGATTACATGGGAACTTTTCCTTCCTCTAATGGTTATACACATATTTTGGTTGTTGTCGATTATGTTACTAAATGGTAGAAGATATTCCAACCAGTAGTGCTGATTACAACACCTCTATTAAAATGCTTAAGGAAGTTATTTTCCCAAGGTTTGGAGTCCCTAGATATTTAATGACTGATGGTGGTTCACACTTTATTCATGGTTCTTTCCGTAAAATGCTTGCCAAGTATGATGTTAACCATAGAATTGCATCACCTTATCATCCTCAGTCTAGTGGTCAAGTTGAACTTAGCAATAGATAAATAAAATTAATTTTGCAAAAGACTGTCAATAGGTCCAGGAAGAATTGCTCTAATAAATTATATGATGCACTTTGGGCTTATAGAACAGCATATAAAAATCCCATGGGTATGTCTCCTTATAAAATGGTTACGGAAAAGCTTGTCATTTGCCTCTTGATTTAGAACATAAAGCATATTGGGCCTTCAAAGAACACAATTATGATTTCAAACTTTCTGGTGAAAAGAGGTTATTTGATATTAGCTCATTAGATGAATGGAGAACCCAAGCTTATGAAAATTCAAAATTATTCAAAGAAAAAGTTAAAAGATCGCATGACAAAAGAATCCAAAAGCGTGAGTTTAAAGTCGGAGAATATGTTCTTTTGTACAACTCTTGTTTTAGATTCTTTGTAGGAAAACTCCTCTCAAAATGGGAAGGCCCCTACGTTATCGAGGAGGTTTATCGGTCTGGAGCCATCAAAATAAATAATGCTAAAGGTACTAACCCGAAGGTTGTTAATGGGAAACGAATAAAACATTATATCTCAGGTACGCCCATTAATGTTGAAAGTAATATTATCCAAACTTTGACACTGGAAGAACACATAAAAGAGTCCTTCCAGAACACTTCAGAATCATGAAAATAAGGAGGTACGTGATACGGCGAGTAAACGGACTCCGAAAAATCCGTAAAAATATTTTTTGTCAGCTTTGGAATATTTAGAAAAATAGGAAAATAAGAAACTTCCAGGAAGCATACCCTGGTGGGCACAAGACACCAGGGTGTGCCAGGCTTGCCTGGGGCGCCCAGGTGGGTTGGGCCCACCTGGGACACCTTCTCAACTCTGTGTTTCTACAACTTTCTTGTTTCCCAAGATAAAAAATTCTATATATACTCCCCGAACCTGTTGATCACCGTATCGTGGAGAAATCCCATGTTTTCTTTTCCCTGCTATTTTCTGACAGATTCAGCTAGACCAACATCATGGCTTCCTCACCTTTCAATAATGGAGAAGAAGACACAAGGGTGGTTCAGGACGATCTAAGGAGAGATGAATCTGGAGAGGCTGCTATGGAGGAAGAGTAAGGAAATCCTTTTGGGGTTCACTCTCTGGCCTCCATGAGAGGCATACTAGCCGGCATCTCTACTCACCCCAATCCTCATCAAGCCATGGGATCTTCAAACAATCAAGCGAGCCTAGAAGTGCAAGAAGAACTCCCTATGAGGAGGCCTTTACACAGGTTACATAGTAACAATTTTCATAATTTGATTCACAATTGTGGGTTCAAGAATACTCCTCGTAGGCACATACCCTCCAATTGGGACATATCTCGGCCAAGAGAAAACAGTACAGGAACAAAACCGTGGGGCCTGAAGAATAAACACATAATGGATGAGGTGAATAAAAACAATGAATTAATTCATCAAGCCTTTCGGGAGATTCAAGGTTAGAAGGATCTACTCATGGTTATATTAGAGAATACTACTTCTTCACCACCATCATCTTCTTCATCACCAAAAGTGTAAGTGCATCTAGTGCCACCCCTAGTTGGTTTTGGAGTATTGACGACAAACCTAGTTGACGGACTAATGTGTTTGTGAGAATTGCAGGATAACACAGGTAGAAGTCCCTCATTGATTCGGTTTTACTACCAGAGATGACCCCTAAAAATGTATGAAGACATTGAAGTTAAAGGTGGTATATGAAGATATTCACATTGAAGACTATGACAAGAGAAGACACTATGAAGCCTATGGAGCTCGAAGACTTAGATCTTTCATAGTTCTTTTTATTTTGTGTTGAGTCATAGGAACCACCGTACTGTTAAGTGGGGTCCAAGAGAACCAGTCAGAATGACTGAAGTGATGCCTAAACCAAAAACCTATGTCTTCGAGTGAAGACTATGAGAGCGAATCTTGTCCAGAGTCGGACAAGTCAGCTTTGCTTGTAGCCCAAGTAAAGTTGCCGTGTGAGTTTGAAATCTAACCGTTGGAACACGTGTCAGTTCCTTAGTGACCCAGGGTCATTTTGGACAAATCAGGTTGGGTTGCCAAGTGGCTATAAATAGCCCACCCACTACAACCATAAATAGTTGGCTGCTCAGATTGAAAGTACGGCTTTTGTCGTTTGAGAGCAACCCACCTCGAAGCCTTTGAGAGAGAATTCTTTGCGAGGATAAAGCCCTAACCACCAGAGCCAGAGAGAATTGGGCATCACTTAAGTCTTCTTATCTGTGTGATCTAAAGACTTATTACACTTGAGGACTGTGCATCCTCCAGCCGGTTAGGCGTTGCGTTCTGAGCATCCAAGAGACATTGTGGATTGCCGGTGAACGAAGTCTGTCAAGGTTTTGGAGTCTACCTTGAAGACTTACCAGAGTGATTGGGCGAGGTCTATGTGACCTTAGCTCAAGGAGAATACGGTGAGGACTGGGTGTCCTGAGCTGCGTGTTCAGGACTGGGTGTCCTAAGGTTTAAATACCTAGCCGCTCCAACCATACGTACAGTTGTCACAGCAACTGGAACTGGTCCAACAAATCATTGTCTTCAACGAGTCACTGGTTTCATCTTCACTTCACTTTACTTACAGTTACTCCTTGTGAAGTCATTGTATGTTTTCACTATCATTTGTCTTCACTGAGTGACTGCGTGTTCTGTTTGGCTTCACAATATCTTCCTACCTGATCCTTACTACCTAGCTGCTATTAGTCTTTGTGCTTTCACTTCATTGAATACTTGACTATGGTTTTCCTAGTGTAGTCTACCTTCCGCTACATGGTAATAGGTTTAATTTTATCATTTGTCTTCAAAACTTCTATGTTCTGAAGACTTTCATAAAAATCGCCTATTCACCCCCCCCTCTCGTCGATATAATGCACTTTCAATTGGTATCAGAGCAAGGTGCTCCCTTGTTCTGTTTGATTCGGTTTAACCACCTGGAGTTTTAGCTATGTCGACTGCAGGGATAATTAAAGTCTCCACTGCGTGCCCCGTCTTCGATGGAACTGAATATCCCTACTGGAAGAATAAGATGCGCATGCATCTTGAAGCCATTGACGTCGACCTATGGTATGTCGTCGAGAACGGCGTTCCCAAGGCTGGAGAAGGTGTCACTTCTGCTGATGTCAAGAAATTCGTTCAACTGGACTCTACTGCCAAGAATATCATCTGTGGTCATCTGAGCAAAGGACAGTATGGCCATGTGAGTGCTTTGAAGACATCCAAGCTGGTCTGGGACTCGCTCTCCAAGGTCAATGAAGGCATCTCAACCTAGAGAGATCAGAGAATCAGTGTCCTTCACAACCTCTTCAACCGCTTCAAGCGAAATGACAATGAGAATGTCCAGCACACATTTGACCGACTCACTGATATCACAAATGAGCTTCAAGCCCTCCGCGCCACTGAGATTACCAAACACGAAGTCGTCAAGACGCTGCTGAGATCACTTGATAGTTCGTTTGACATCCTGGCCCTAATGATTCAAGAACGTCCTGATTTCAAGACACTCGGTCCGTCTGACATACTTGAGAGGCTCAACACACATGAGTTTTAGCTTTCGGAGAAAAGAGATATCTATGGTCCAAACTATGGGCGAACTTGTGCCTTGAAGGAAAAAGCTGTCTTCTCATCTGAAGAAGAATCTGACAGCAGTTCTAATGATCCTGAAGACATTGGAAGGGAACTTTCTATGCTTGTCAAGAAGTTCCAAAAATTCACCAAGAAGAAAGGCTTCAGAAAGTCTTCCCGATCAAGTTCAAGGAATGATGAAGCTCCTGCTCATGACTACAAGAAGAAAACATGTCACAAGTGCAAGAAACTTGGCCACTTCATCTCTGAGTGTCCACAGTGGGAAATGAGAACAAAAAGAAGAAGAAGAGAAAGGAATATGACTCTGACGACAAGAAGAAGAAGAAGAAATACTCAAAGTCTTATTCCAAGTCTTCCTCAAATTCTTCATCACACAAGAAGAGCTCATCTGGCAAGGCATGTGCGTTTGTTGGCGAGGAAATGGATTCAGAGGAGGAGTCTGCTTCTGAGGAGGCGGAGGTGGAGTCTGAGGAGGAATCCGACTCAGGCGTCGCAAGTCTGGCTACAGCATACGTTGCCAAGTCCATCTTCAACACTGAAGACAATGACTTCATCACCGACACCGATGCAAATGACAAGGACTACTCCGCTTCTACCTACTGCTTCATGGCACGCGGTGCCAAGGTAAACACACGCACTACTCACTACCAAACATCTAGTGACGATGACTCTGATTGTGGTTCAAAACCTAGCTACAAAACACTTGCTAAAATTGCAACTAAACAACAGAAAGCTATGGAACATATTCAAAAACTGTTAGACAGAAGCGATGATCTGTTAGGTGCTGAAATGACTCGATCTGAATCCTTAATTGAAGACATAAAAAATCTTCACGTTAAGTATTAGGAACTTGAAAGTCGTCATGAAACTCTCTCAACAACTCATGAAAAGCTTTCCTATAATTATCTTCAAAGGAAGCAAGATCTTGAGAAATTGAGAGCGGTTCATGAAGATCTTCAAACGGAAAACGAGTCACTTTGCGCCAAACAGATCAGTCCCGCTCAGGAAGGATTTTAACCACCATGTCTTAAATGCATTGAGCGTGATAATGCTATTTCTGTTGCTGAATGTTCTACTGCTACTGCTGTTGCAATATCTTCAATTGTTGATGTGGTAACTAACCCCTCTGTTGAGGATACCACCGCTATTGCTGATGAGAATGCTAGGTTGAAGACATTGCTTGAAACAGGGATGTACAAAAGTCTTAAAGGGCATCAGACGCTATGTGATGTCCTGAAAAAGCAGATTCTGAACCGAAACCCTAGGAAAGAGGGTGTAGGGTTCGTAAGGAAAATGAATGCAGATGGCTCTTACTGGAAACCTGAGCAGTACCCCAACACCATGTGGGTTGCTGCAAAGGAACCTTCAGCAGATCCATCCAATCTATCTGGCTTCAAATGTGCTAACCCCATTATCATTGATGAATCCTTTGATGCAAACTATATACTGTTTAAGAATCAGAATGGTGAAGTATTTGCCAGGTACATTGGTACTAACTGCAGGAATGGACCGCCTATGAAGAAGATCTGGGTTCCGAAAAGGTGTCTGGAGAGTCTTCCTGTGAATGTCATCATGACACCTCACGTGAAGAAGACAAACCTCATACCAAAGGCTTCATACGGTCCAAAGGCTTCATACAGACAGAAAACTCACCTGATTCGCACTAACGCAAATTTTTTGCAGGGAAACCATACTCAGGCATATGAATATGAGAGCGGTTCATCAAACCGCCATGTTCATAAGACCAAGAACTATTCTGCTTATTCTTATGAGTACTATTGTCCGCCTGCAAGACTGTTTGCAAAGGCTTCAAAGCCAAAATTCTCAGATGCTGCACTTAGACTTATTGCTTCTAAGCCGCCCTTGATGTGGGTGGCTAAGAAAGCTTAACTCTTTTTGCAGGGAAATGTCTCCAGCAGAAAACCAAAATCGTCTGACGCTATTGCTGGGGACCTTAAACATCTTGTAGGGCGCAAGATCAAATGCCCAAATGGTCTTACTATGTACTTCATACCTGAATCGCTTGCTACTCTCCCTATTAGTCCTAACCTGGATCTAAGATTTCATAACCCACTGGTTCATCAAATGTTTTTGCTTCACAATGCTCTGGGTGAAGCCTATCCCCCTAACTGCACTGTAGGGTACGACACCAGCGTCTTCAGAATGGATTATTGACAGTGGGTGTACAAATCACATGACTGGCAAAAGAAGTCTTCTTATGGACTCAACCTTACGTCCATCCGACAAGAGCCACATCACATTTGCTGACACTGGTAAAAGTAAGGTATTGGGTCTAGGTAGAGTTGCAATCTCAAGGGATCAACACATGGATAAAGTCATGCTTGTTGAATCCCTTGGCTTCAACTTAATGTCTGTCTCAATGCTTTGCGATTTGAACATGATCGTAATGTTTGGAAAATATCATTGCCTTGTACTAATGGAATCTGACAAGTCTCTAGTGTTCGAAGGGTATCGAAAAGATGATTTGTACGTGGTAGATTTCTCAGCAGGGCCACAGCTTGCAGTATGTCTTCTAGCAAAGGCTTCAGAATGCTGGCTCTGGCATCGGAGGCTTGGACATGCTGGCATGAGGAACCTCCACACCCTTGCAAAGAAGAAGCATGTCATAGGCATCGAGGGTGTCAAGTTCAAGAAAGACCACTTATGCGGTGCCTGTGAAGCAGGGAAGATGACGAGGGCCAAACATCCCTCGAAGACAATCATGACCACTACTCAACCCTTCGAACTGCTTCACATGGATCTTTTCGGTCCCACTCATTACTCAACTCTAACTACTACTGCTTGCCTCTATGGCTTCGTAATTGTTGATGATTATTTTAGATATACTTGGGTGCACATAATCCTTTACAAGACTGAAGTGCAGGATGTCTTCAGACGCTTCGCCAATCGAGCTATGAACAATTTTGGCGCCAAGATAAAGCACATCAGAAGTGACAATGGCACTGAATTCAAGAACACTGGCCTTGATACATATCTTGATACATTGGGCATCACACATGAATTCTCAGCCCCGTACACGCCATAGCAGAATGGCGTCGTCGAACGCAAGAACAGAACACTAATTGAGATGGCCAGAACGATGCTAGATGAATACAAGACCCCAAGAAAATTCTGGCCCGAAGCCATTGATACTGCATGCCAAACAATCAATCGTGTTTATCTTCACAAGATACTAAACAAGACATCTTATGAGCTCCTTACTAGCAAGAAGCCAAATGTCAGTTACTTCAGAGTATTTGGCGCAAGGTGCTGGATCAAGGACCCACATCACACCTCAAAATTTGCACCAAAAGCACATGAGGGTTTTATGCTTGGATATGGAAAGGATTCGCACTCCTACAGAGTCTTCAATCTCTTTCATTACAAAGTGGTTGAAACAGTGGATGTGCGGTTCGATGAGACCAACGGTTCACAAAGAGAGCAGCTGCCAAATGTGCTAGATGAAGTTCCATCAAGTGAATCAATCAAGCTAATGGGAACTGGAGAAATTATACCTTCTGAAGCTCATCCTGAAGAAGAACTTATCATTTCAGCACCTGATCAACATGAAGACAATGCTCAGCCTGTAGACATTCCTTCCAACAACGACAATGAACAGCAAGAGCAAAGTCTTCGCCCTGTACATCCTCGCGTTGCCAATGAAGTGCAGATTGAAAGAATAATTGATAGCATCAATGCACCTGGTCCACTCACTCATTCAAGGGCAACTCAGCTAGCAAATTTCTGTGGGCACTTCGCATTCGTCTCAATAGCAGAACCCAAGAAAGTTGAAGAAGCCTTCATGGAACCTGAATGGATTCAAGCTATGCAAGAAGAGCTTCAACAGTTTGAGCTGAATAACGTATGGGAACTGGTTAAGCGTCCTGATCCACGGAAGCACAATATAATAGGCACCAAATGGATATACCGCAACAAGCAAGATGAGCATGGTCAAGTTGTCAGAAACAAAGCTCGTCTCGTTGCTCAAGGATATACTCAAGCGGAAGGCATTGACTTCGATGAAACATTTGCTCCTGTGGCTAGACTTGAAGCCATACGCATACTGCTGGCCTATGCAAATCATCATAACATACTTCTATATCAAATGGATGTGAAGAGTGCCTTTCTCAATGGCAAGATTGAAGAAGAAGTGTATGTTGCACAACCGCCTGGCTTTGAAGATCCAAAACATCCTGACATGGTATACAAGCTCAACAAGGCACTGTTTGGCCTCAAACAAGCCCCTCGGGCCTGGTATGACACACTCAAATACTTCCTGAAGAGCAAAGGCTTCATACCTGGTTCCCTAGATCCCACTCTTTTCACGAAGACATATGATGGTGAACTGTTTGTGTGCCAAATATATGTGGATGACATTATCTTCGGGTGCACCAATCAGAAGTACAGTGAAGAGTTTGGATATATGATGCAAGAGCAATATCAGATGTCCATGATGGGGGAGCTGAAGTTCTTCCTCGGTATTCAAATACGACAACAACGCAATGGCATCTTCATATCTCAAGAGAAGTATCTCAAAGATTGCCTGAAGAAGTTCGGTATGCAAGACTGCAAAGGCTTCACAACACCAATGCCAGCCAAACATCATCTGGGTCCTAACGACAATGGTGAAGAGTTCGATCAAAAGGTATACCGCTCCATGATTGGTCTTTACTTTATCTATGTGCATCTAGGCCAGATATTATGCTTAGTGTTTGCATGTGTGCTTGATTTCAAGCGGCACCAAAGGAGTCACATCACTTAGCTATGAAGCGAATTCTTCGATATTTGGCTCACACCCCAACTCTAGGATTATGGTATCCAAAAGGCTCAGAGTTTGATCTGGTTGGATTTTCGGATGCTGATTATGCTGGTGACAAAGTTGATCGCAAGTCTACATCAGGCACATGTCACTTTCTGGGACGATCACTTGTATGTTGGTCTTCAAAGAAGCAGAACTGTGTATCTCTCTCCACTGCTGAATCTGAATACATTACTGATGGATCTTGCTACGCTCAGCTTCTGTGGATGAAGCAAACACTCAAGGACTATGGCATTCATCTGAAGCAAGTGCCACTTTACTGCGACAACGAAAGCGCCATCAAGATTGCCAACAACCCAGTTCAGCACTCGAAGACAAAGCACGTTGAAATTCGTCATCACTTTCTCAGAGATCATGTTGTGAAGGAAGACATTGATATCATACACGTCAACACTGAAGAGCAATTGGCAGATATCTTCACCGAGCCCTTGGATGAGAAGAGGTTTTGCAAGTTACGGTGTGAGCTAAATATCCTGGAATCCTCAAATGTCCTGTGATCAGGCACACATCCTAACCCTTATGCATATTGATGACTTAGATGTGCAACACACGAAGTAAAGTATATCTTCAATCAATGAAGACATACATTCTAAGTGTGAATACATTAATGTGGAATTTGACTTCGGAGCGCCATGATAATTGTGCGCCGTGTCTGGGTCTAATACTTCCTATACGGTGGGTAACGCCACCATCAAACGTTCTATTTTGAAGTGTTTCACTCATGGCGTTACCTTGCAATGTCTTCACATTTGGTTTGGCTTCGATCTCAACATATATTCATGATTATCTTCACTATGTTGATTATAGATATATATATATATACTAGTGTTCTGTCCTCTACAACATTCACTTATAGCTATGTCTTCGTGTTGAATTTTTGAACTAAGTGAATGTGATCGGACCCTAACCTCTCTATGCTTTCTCTCTCAAACTCTATCTCCCCAAGTCATATGCATTCTATTGAAACTGTCGAATGTCTTCTCTGCGTCCTTGTCAGCAGAAGATACAGAGACAACCATTAAGTCCGTTTTCAATGCTCATTCCTCCACATGAAATCCGGAGAAGTAGGAACGACCACCCGACAATCCAGGCGTGCGTGGGACGTGGAACACACCCCAAAATTCCGCATAATGGCCACGTGTTCCTCAGATGCGAATCGCCAGGGGCACCTGTGTAATAGCACAGTGCCGCCCCTGTGCCTATAAATACACACTCACAGCGGTCATTATCTCTTCTTCCACCCTCGCACGAACCCTAGCGCCACCGCTAGCCCTCGACGACGCCGGCGACGAAGCGCTTCGCTGCCGCAACCTCTCCGACGCCGTCTTCACGCCGACCATGGACATCGTCCTCTCCGCCGTCACCGTAGGTGTCCTCCGTCGCCAAGTTAGGGCACGGAAGATCGAACTGCTCGGCCTCATCTTACACTCCGTCTAGCAGTTCTTAGTGTGGTAAATAAAACTTCCTCTTTTTACAGCACCATTGATCCTATGGATTTGTCACTTTCTACCACAAGCAGTTTCTGTTCACACAAGCTAGATCTCTCTCATACTGCATCTCATAACATGCCAAGTATATTCACTTGTGCTTCACAAAGTAGTTAGATTCCTCTCTTGTACTGATCTGTGGATTCGTACAAATATGGAACCAACTTCTTATCTATGAGTGAATGTCTTCGCACGATGAGGTCAATGTCTTCTAAACTGATTTATCTTCAAAATCTTCTGAGAATGCATATGACCTCTTCCCCTTCCCTCGCACCTTAATGCTGTCACAGGTACATGTCCGTGGGAGAATCCTTTGGTTCTCATAGTCTGCATTCATTTGCAGAATTCTTACAGCATCACATAAATTCTCCTGAAGCCAGTTCCTGTTGGTCCAGCAAACGAAAACCTTTGAAGCCTTTGAACGTCTTGAAGCCTTTCAAGTTAAAGTTTATGGCTTCAGAGAAAGCAGCAAGGAAGGGTGGCATAAAGCGTCGTGGTGAGACCTCCAGAGATCTGCCAGATGAACTCTCAGAAATGTACAAGACAGATCCTGAAGAGGATTACAGTCAGCGCAAGACCCAAACCCAATGGATTCGAAGATATTGGGCAGAACAATGGTTCAAATACAGATTTGTGACCCAGGAGTATGCTGAGAAAAATGCCATCAAGAGACCGTGGGGAGACATCATATTCAAGAATCTTCTACCCAGGTCCAGAGATGAAGCCATTGCTCAAGGCTTCTATCCATGCATGGTCCATGGACCACAGCCTGCTGATGCACACTCGTCGTCACTGCTATGGTGTCGTGACGACAATCTGTTCAAGCGCAACTTCCAGTTTGCTCAGAACTCAGCGAAGCAGAACAAGAAGTCTTTTGGGTTAGACTTCAACCCTGGTCCCTCATCTCCAAGGGCAGATGGCACACGACATGCAGAACCCAATGTCATCGGTCCTTTCGCCAACCTTGAAGGCCTCATCACCTACATCTTGGTTCAAGGGACTGCAGTGAATGAGCCTACAGCTGACACTGAGTCTGATGACGCGCCTGCAGTGCCGAAGCCAAAGCAGTTGAAGAAGCCAAAAGCTTTAAAATCGGCCCCTTCACCAAAAATCTCAAGGGCGAAGCCATTGGCAACTGCACCTCCTGAAGACAGTGTGCAGTCTGAAGACTTATCACGCGTCTCCAAGCCCCAGAAGGCCAAGATGCCTCTGTCTCACACTGGCAAAGAGCTAACAGCTGCTGCCATTCTGTGCAACGACGACATTGATCTGTCAAGTGATGAAGATCTTGCAGATGACGCTCTTGAGCAACTCATCAAGAGCAAAGAAGAAGCAGAAATCTTCAATGATCTGCCTCTCTTTGATGTCACCATCATCCACAACTTCATTGACGAGTGGTTTGACACGCCAAACATCAGCTTTGAAGATCTGCAGCTACCCAGTGGCCTCAGTGTCGCCTTCCAAGGCGCCATTGCTTCAGAACTTGCTATTGCCCAGCGCATTGTTGAACTGAAGCAGAAGATTGACTATGAAAAGGCTCAGTTCAAGAAGCATATGCCCAAGCTCAGCGTGCAAGAAGTGATGAACGAGCTCAAGGAAGCCTTTGTGAAGAAGCGTGCAGAAGCTCAGGGTTCGCGTGAGCACATGAAGACTCTGGCTGACAGATGTGTGCAAGCCTATAATGAGGCTGAGAAGCGCAAGGCGCTTGGGCGTCCTGGCATCGACCCCAGAATGGCCGCAAAGAAGAAGAAGAAGCCTGCTACGGCTGAACCTGATGCACCAAGGCAAGAAGCAGTTCCGATTGTCTTCCCAACTAGACTGACTGGCTCGAAGCCAAAAAGCCGGTCAACAGCTTCAGAGCTCAAGAAGACAAGGACTGCTGAGGCTGAAGCCAGGAAGAGGAAACACTCTGGAGCCTCTCCTACTGCCCCCTCCAAGAAGAAGAGGAAGACCAAGAAAGCTCAGGCTGCTTCCACAGAGCCCTTGATAGTTGAACCCATTTCTATGGTCTATCCTGAAGCTGAACGACAACTGACAATTCATGAGCCTGCTTCCACAGAGGCTCATGAAGCTGAAGACATTCCAGCAGCTGATCCCATCGCTGCTGAAGACATTGGTCAACATGACAATGTAGAAGATGGTGCAGTCCTTCCTCAGCATGAAAACAGTGAACTCATCAGCATTGGTCGTCCACTAACGCCAATTGCACAGGATGCTTCATGGGCGGATCGCCCACAAGAGGAAGAAGACTATGAGGCCCAGCCCACTCCAACTCCACAGGCGTCGTCTGCGTTACGCAGGCTTCGCAAAGGTCCAAGGCCTCAAGTCTCTGCTGAAGACATTCCGGCTGCATCAGCCGCAGAAGAAGGAGTCCCACAAGATCCCACTCCCCTGTCCCACCAAGAAGCAGTTCTCTAGGAGAATGTGCTTGTGACCGACCCTCCGTCTAGTCAAGTGGAGGATGAAAATTGTGAGGCTGCCACAACCACCAATGAAGCTAATGTGGAGCCCTCCCCAGCAAAAGCTTCAGAAGACAGCGAAGCCACTGATCCCGCCAGTTCTGTTCCTGAGTCTGCTGCCGGTCCCCAATTCAACTATCATGTTGAGCACAGACCTCAGGTCCAGAAGCCAATCCCAAGACTGCCAAGGTTTCCAGGTCCTGCATCAGCACCTGGCTCCTTCAACATCAATGGCTTCAGGGCAGACAACACGTTCTTCAATAGCTCCAGGAACCCCTACTCAAGGGAAAGGATATCATCTGATCGGTTCTGGAGCTATCCTCAGCGAAGCTATTACTCTTGCATTCTGTACAACCAAGGTCGCATCTTCCCACACAAGCGCCTTGACGTTGAAGCTATAGCTGGTCTGCCCTGTCTGGAAGAAGCTTTAGATTGCTTCAAGGAAGTTGGACTGCTGCCGTTCATTACTGACGAAGAGCATTGGAATGAAGAGCTGCTGCTTCAATTCTATGCCACACGTCACATTAGAGGGTACAGCAGAGATCCGAAGACTTGGGTCCTGGAGTGGATGACTGGCAACGTTCATCATGAAGCCAATGCATTTGACATCATTGAGCTCACTAGCTTGCCCACTCTTGGCGATCTCTTCGAGCAAGGTTGTTAGCTGCATACTGAAGCTATTGAGAGCATCTTTCAGCGGCCAGAACCTGATATGAGTCAGATGCTCAGCATGATGAAGCCATTGCCCCAAGATGCTGCTTATCCCACAGAGTTCTTCGTTGAAGACCTTGAGTATCTGCCAAGAACCATCTATCACATCATCAGGCGAACTCTCTGGCCTATCAAAGGGCACTCTCCAAATGCCAAGCTTCAGGGTGCAATGAAGACTTTGGTCTTCTATATACTTCATGGAAAATGCTTCAATGCACAGGACTTCTTCATACGCCAACTTGCTGCATTAGGCATTGATCTATTTGGTTTGAAGTTCTACGCCCCTTGGGTCATGCGGGTGATCAAGCTACACTCCGCCATCTCATATCAGCCCTCAGCCCGCAACCATCGGATCTTCTTGCCTGACGTGGACATGTCTACTGAAGCCATATATTCTGAGCCTGCCAAGCAACCTCTAAGTCTTCAGAATGCAGAACATCAGATTTTTACTCAGAACGTTGAAGGCATTGAAGCAGTTTCTCGGGTGTATCCTTTGGCTGGCACTACACGTGCACCACACCCTGCTTCCACTGAAGCCACTGATAGTGCCACTGCTCCAAGACCCAAGAAGCGCACTCGAGTTCTCAACGACCGAGAGCTTCTTGTGGCTCTACATCAGAAACAGGATAGGCATCATGACTGGCTGAAGCGTCAGATGAAAAGCCTCTTGGTGGATGTTAATCGCACTCGAAATCTTGCCACCAAGAATGCCTTCGTTGCCCATGAAACCTGTCACCGCACATGGAAAGGGCTCACGATGATGTGTTCTGAAGCTGATCTTCAAGAGGATGGCTTCACTGAGAGATTCAAGTTTGACTCCACACCTCCTCGAAGGGCTGTGCTGCTAGGAACTCCATCCCTTGAAGACTCTGAGTTCTCTTCCTCTGCTGCCACAGTGACTGCCAGAATTATTGAGGAAGAAGACGATGCTACCTCACCGCCACCTCCTTCAGCACCTCCAAGCTCTTCTGCACCGCCAAACAACACCAACAACCCTGCTACTTCACCTACTCCTCACGGGAACGAGTAGAGGCTCTATGTCTTCAAACCTTTTTTGGTCATTACTGACAAAAGGGGGAGAAGCATATGAGATTGATAGTCTTCAAGCGGGTCCATATGGGCGGGTGCTTTATATTTTGCTTCGTGCTTACAACTCTCGTTTTTGCTACATTTGGTTCTTATGAGTTGTAACACTTAAACTAGATGGTCGTCTGCTACTTATTTGCCACCTTGTTTTGCGAAGATAAATTCCGCATGTGCGACGATAAATTCCGCACTTAGCTCATTCTGCAGACGTCCATTTTCCATTATGCATGTCATTGTCTTCATATACTTTCACATGCATAGTGGATTGTCATCATAAGTTGAAGTGGATCTCCACAAGTACAACCTGCCATGTGCATTTGCATTCCAAAAGGCAAATTAACTTATATGCACATCTTCAGGGGGAGCCCTTGCAACTTATGAAGACAATTCCTTATCCTTTACAATTTCACAGATTATATTCCCCGTTGAAAACTTCAACTAGTTTGTCATTAATCACCAAAAAGGGGGAGATTGTAAGTGCATCTAGTGCCACCCCTAGTTGGTTTTGGAGTATTGACGACAAACCTAGTTGAGGGACTAATGTGTTTGTGAGAATTGTAGGATAACACAAGTAGAAGTCCCTCATTGATTTGGTTTTACTGCCAGAGATGACCCCTAAAAATGTATGCAGACATTGAAGTCAAAGGTGGTATATGAAGATATTCACATTGAAGACTATGACAAGAGAAGACACTATATGAAGCCTATGGAGCTCAAAGACTTAGATCTTTCATAGTTCTTTTTCTTTTGTGTTGAGTCATAGGAACCACCGTACTGTTAAGTGGGGTCCAAGAGAACCAGTCAGAATGACTGAAGTGATGCCTAAACCAAAAACCTATGTCTTCGAGTGAAGACTATGAGAGCGAATCTTGTCCAGAGTCGGACAAGTCAGCTTTTCTTGTAGCCCAAGTAAAGTTGCCGTGTGAGTTTGAAATCTAACCGTTGGAACACGTGTCAGTTCCTTAGTGACCCAGGGTCATTTCGGACAAATCAGGTTGGGTTGCCAAGTGGCTATAAATAGCCCACCCACTACAACCATAAACGGTTGGCTGCTCAGATTGAAAGTACGGGTTTTGTCGTTTGAGAGCAACCCACCTCGAAGCCTTTGAGAGAGAATTCTTTGCGAGGATAAAGCCCTAACCACCAGAGCCAGAGAGAATTGGGCATCACTTAAGTCTTCTTGTCTGTGTGATCTGAAGACTTATTACACTTGAGGACTGTGCATCCTCCAGCCGGTTAGGCATCGCGTTCTGAGCATCCAAGAGACATTGTGGATTGCCGGTGAACGAAGTCTGTCAAGGTTTTGGAGTCTACCTTGAAGACTTACCAGAGTGATTGGGCGAGGTCTATGTGACCTTAGCTCAAGGAGAATACGGTGAGGACTGGGTGTCCTGAGCTGCGTGTTCAGGACTGGGCATCCGGGACTGGGTGTCCTAAGGTTTAAATACCTAGCCGCTCCAACCATACGTACAGTTGTCACAGCAACTGGAACTGGTCCAACAAATCATTGTCTTCAACGAGTCACTGGTTTCATCTTCACTTCACTTTACTTACAGTTACTCCTTGTGAAGTCATTGTATGTTTGCACTATCATTTGTCTTCACTGAGTGACTGCGTGTTCTGTTTGGCTTCACAATATCTTCCTACCTGATCCTTACTACCTAGCTGCTATTAGTCTTTGTGCTTTCACTTCATTGAATACTTGACTATGGTTTTCCTAGTGTAGTCTACCTTCCGCTACATGGTAATAGGTTTAATTTTATCATTTGTCTTCAAAACTTCTATGTTCTGAAGACTTTCATAAAAATCGCCTATTCACCCCCCCTCTAGTCTGATATAACGCAACTTTCAATTGGTATCAGAGCAAGGTGCTCCTTATTCTGTGTGATTCGGTTTAACCACCTGAGGAGTTTTAGCTATGTCGACTGAAGGGATAATTAAAGTCTCCGCTGCGTGCCCTGTCTTCGATGGACTGAATATCCCTACTGGAAGAATAAGAGCGCATGCATCTTGAAGCCATTGACGTCTACCTATGGTATGTCGTCAAGAACGGCGTTCCCAAGGCTGGAGAAGGTGGCACTGCTGCTGACGTCAAGAAGTTCGTTCAACTGGACTCTACTGCCAAGAATATCATCTGTGGTCATCTGACCAAAGGACAGTATGGCCGTGTGAGTGCTTTGAAGACATCCAAGCTGGTCTGGGACTGGCTCTCCAAGGTCAATGAAGGCATCTCAACCCAGAGAGATCAGAGAATCAGTGTCCTTCGCAACCTCTTCAACCGCTTCAAGCGAAATGACAATGAGAATGTCCAGCACACATTTGACATGGAGTGGTTCCAGGATTCAGTCATTTGTGCGGCACCAAGAGTTTCAGAAAGCTACAGAGACGGTTGTGTTTTTTTTGTTTTTTTTTTTTTTTTTTTTTTTTTTTTTTTTTTTTTTTTTTTTTTTTTTTTTTTTTTTTTTTTTTTTTTTTTTTTTTTTTTTTTTTTTTTTTTTTTTTTTTTTTTTGTTTTTTTTTTTTTTTTTTTTTTTTTTTTTTTTTTTTTTTTTTTTTTTTTTTTTTTTTTTTTTTGTTTTTTTTTTGTTGTTTTTCAAAAAATTAGAGCAAATGGTAGCTTCAAGTTCTCACGCAAGCTTTTGCTCAGGTAGAGGTACCGTAGTTGGAGAGGTGTCTATAGTTGTCGGGCGTTGTTGGATGCATTGGATGAGGTTTGCGGGTGGTGATGTATTCGGCTTTCGTTTGTAGTGATGTTGCTATAGAATGCGCGTATGTGTGGATATATCATGTCGTTTTGCCGGCGGATCTAGCGTAGATGTGCCAATCGCTTACGGTAGGTGGGAGCGGGTCTGTTAGTAAATAGAGATGATGTGAGTGTCGTGGTGTCATTATGGTGGTGTCTGTATAGCTTCGGCCGTGATGTGATGAATTTGTCGCTTGCTTGCAG
This sequence comes from Triticum urartu, assembly GCF_003073215.2. NCBI lineage: Eukaryota > Viridiplantae > Streptophyta > Magnoliopsida > Poales > Poaceae > Triticum > Triticum urartu. The sequence goes on from NC_053026.1 coordinate 344,877,558, forward strand.
CTGATATTGAATAATGCGGGATCATGCTGGTTGGCGGGATGTATTTTTTTTGTGTAGCTATGGGATGTTAGGGAACTGTCGTGTGTCTTGTGTTCAATGGAGTCATTTGTATAGTCTATCTCAAGTAAGAAAGTGCGCAGAAAAGGTCTTGCCCTGATGTGGTGGCACTTTTTTGGAATGAGGAAGCGCCGGCGCAGGACTACAAGTAAGAAACGAGGGCAGCAAGTGCAGAGAAACGGGCCAGTGAGCGCGGAGGGGGCCACTGTTGGGAAATTGAGTTAATTAAAATATAGTATAGAAGAGTAATAGGAGTATTTTGTACATTGCGGACTTTGACATAGTAATGATAGGATAGAAGTTAAAGATCTATATTGCGGAGATTTCCAAGGCGTACTCGTCAATTCCATTCTACACATAAGAAGAGCTCATCTGGCAAGGCACGTGCGTTTGTTGGCAAGGAAATGGATTCAGAGGAGGAGTCTGCTTCTGAGGAGGCGGAGGTGGAGTCTGAGGAGGAATCCGACTCAGGCGTCGCAAGTCTGGCTACAGCATACGTTGCCAAGTCCATCTTCAACACTGAAGACAATGACTTCATCACCGACACCGATGCAAATGACAAGGACTACTCCGCTTCTACCTACTGCTTCATGGCACGCGGTGCCAAGGTAAACACACGCACTACTCACTATCAAACATCTAGTGACGATGACTCTGATTGTGGTTCAAAACCTAGCTACAAAACACTTGCTAAAATTGCAACTGAACAACAGAAAGCTATGGAACATATTCAAAAACTGTTAGACAGAAGCGATGATCTGTTAGGTGCTGAAATGACTCGATCTGAATCCTTAATTGAAGACATAAAAAATCTTCACGTTAAGTATCAGGAACTTGAAAGTCGTCATGAAACTCTCTCAACAACTCATGAAAAGCTTTCCTATTGATTATCTTCAAAGGAAGCAAGATCTTGAGAAATTGAGAGCGGTTCATGAAGATCTTCAAACGGAAAACGAGTCACTTCGCGCCAAACAGATCAGTCCCGCTCAGGAAGGATTTGAACCACCATGTCTTAAATGCATTGAGCGTGATAATGCTATTTCTGTTGCTGAATGTTCTACTGCTACTGCTGTTGCAATATCTTCAACTGTTGATGTGGTAACTAACCCCTCTGTTGAGGATACCACCAGCTATTGCTGATGATGAATGCTAGGTTGAAGCATTGCTTGAAACAGGGATGTACAAAAGTCTTAAAGGGCATCAGACGCTATGTGATGTCCTGAAAAAGCAGATTCTGAACCGAAACCCTAGGAAAGAGGGTGTAGGGTTCGTAAGGAAAATGAATGCAGATGGCTCTTACTGGAAACCTGAGCAGTACCCCAAAACCATGTGGGTTGCTGCAAAGGAACCTTCAGCAGATCCATCCAATCTATCTGGCTTCACTTGTGCTAACCCCATTATCATTGATGAATCCTTTGATGCAAACTATAATACTGTTTAAGAATCAGAATGGTGAAGTATTTGCCAGGTACATTGGTACTAACTGCAGGAATGGACCGCCTATGAAGAAGATCTGGGTTCCGAAAAGGTGTCTGGAGAGTCTTCCTGTGAATGTCATCATGACACCTCACGTGAAGAAGACAAACCTCAGGACCAAAGGCTTCATACGGTCCAAAGGCTTCATACAGACAGAGGACTCACCTGAGTCACACTAACGCAAATGTTTTGCAGGGAAACCATACTCAGGCATATGAATATGAGAGCAGTTCATCAAACCGCCATGTTCATAAGACCAAGAACTATTCTGCTTATTCTTATGAGTACTATTGTCGCCTGCAAGACTGTTTGCTAAGCTTCAAGCCAAATTCTCAGATGCTGCCACTTGACTTATTGCTAGCCGCCCTTGATGTGGTGTGGCTAAGAAAGGCTTAAAACTCTTTTTGAGGAAAGGTCTCCAGCAGAAACCAAAATCGTCTGACGCCCTATTGCTGGACCTTAAACATCTTGTAGGGCGCAAGATCAAATGCCCAAATGGTCTTACTATGTACTTCATACCTGAATCGCTTGCTACTCTCCCTATTAGTCCTAATCTGGATCTAAGCTTTCATAACCCACTGGTTCGTCAAATGTTTTTGCTTCACAATGCTCTGGGTGAAGCCTATCCCCCTAACTGCACTGTAGGGTACGACACCAGCGTCTTCAGAATGGATTATTGACAGTGGGTGTACAAATCACATGACTGGCAAAAGAAGTCTTCTTATGGACTCAACCTTACATCCATCCGACAAGAGCCACATCACATTTGCTGACACTGGTAAAAGTAAGGTATTGGGTCTAGGTAGAGTTGCAATCTCAAGGGATCAACACATGGATAAAGTCATGCTTGTTGAATCCCTTGGCTTCAACTTAATGTCTGTCTCAATGCTTTGCGATTTGAACATGATCGTAATGTTTGGAAAATATCGTTGCCTTGTACTAATGGAATCTGACAAGTCTCTAGTGTTTGAAGGGTATCGAAAAGATGATTTGTACGTGGTAGATTTCTCAGCAGGGCCACAGCTTGCAGTATGTCTTCTAGCAAAGGCTTCAGAATGCTGGCTCTGGCATCGGAGGCTTGGACATGCTGGCATGAGGAACCTCCACACCCTTGCGAAGAAGAAGCATGTCATAGGCATCGAGGGCGTCAAGTTCAAGAAAGACCACTTATGCGGTGCCTGTGAAGCAGGGAAGATGACGAGGGCCAAACATCCCTCGAAGACAATCATGACCACTACTCGACCCTTCGAACTGCTTCACATGGATCTTTTCGGTCCCACTCATTACTCAACTCTAACTACTACTGCTTGCCTCTATGGCTTCGTTATTGTTGATGATTATTCTAGATATACTTGGGTGCACATAATCCTTTACAAGACTGAAGTGCAGGATGTCTTCAGACGCTTCGCCAATCGAGCTATGAACAATTTTGGCGCCAAGATAAAGCACATCAGAAGTGACAATGGCACTGAATTCAAGAACACTGGCCTTGATACATATCTTGATACCTTGGGCATCACACATGAATTCTCAGCCTACACGCCACAGCAGAATGGCGTCGTCGAACGCAAGAACAGAACACTAATTGAGATGGCCAGAACGATGCTAGATGAATACAAGACCCAAGAAAATTCTGGCCCGAAGCCATTGATACTGCATGCCATACAATCAATCGTGTTTATCTTCACAAGCTACTGAACAAGACATCTTATGAGCTCCTTACTGGCAAGAAGCCAAATGTCAGTTACTTCAGAGTATTTGGCGCAAGGTGCTGGATCAAGGACCCACATCACACCTCAAAATTTGCACCAAAAGCACATGAGGGTTTTATGCTTGGATATGGAAAGGATTCGCACTCCTACAGAGTCTTCAATCTCTTCCACTACAAAGTGGTTGAAACAGTGGATGTGCGATTTGATGAAACCAATGGATCACAAAGAGAGCAATTGCCAAATGTGCTAGATGAAGTTCCAGCAAATGAATCAATCAAGCTTATGGGAACTGGAGAAATTGTACCTTCTGAAGCTCATCCTGAAGAAGAACTTATCATCTCAACACCTGATCAACATGAAGACAATGCTCAGCCTAAAGACATTCCTTCTAGCAACGACAATGAACAGCAAGAGCAAAGTCTTCGCCCTGTACATCCTCGCGTTGCCAATGAAGTGCAGATTGAAAGAATAATTGATAGCATCAATGCACCTGGTCCACTCACTCGTTCAAGGGCAACTCAGCTAGCAAATTTCTGTGGGCACTTCGCATTCGTCTCAATAGCAGAACCCAAGAAAGTTGAAGAAGCCTTCATGGAACCTGAATGGATTCAAGCTATGCAAGAAGAGCTTCAACAGTTTGAGCTGAATAATATATGGGAACTGATTAAGGCGTCCTGATCCACGGAAGCACAATATAATAGGCACCAAATGGATATACCGCAACAAGCAAGATGAGCATGGTCAAGTTGTCAGAAACAAAGCTCGTCTCATTGCTCAAGGATATACTCAAGCGGAAGGCATTGACTTCGATGAAACATTTGCTCCTGTGGCTAGACTTGAAGCCATACGCATACTGCTGGCCTATGCAAATCATCATAACATACTTCTATATCAAATGGATGTGAAGAGTGCCTTTCTCAATGGCAAGATTGAAGAAGAAGTGTATGTTGCACAACCGCCTGGCTTTGAAGATCCAAAACATCCTGACATGGTATACAAGCTCAACAAGGCACTGTTTGGCCTCAAACAAGCCCCTCGGGCCTGGTATGACACACTCAAATACTTCCTGAAGAGCAAAGGCTTCATACCTGATCCTTACTACCTAGCTGCTATTAGTCTTTGTGCTTTCACTTCATTGAATACTTGACTATGGTTTGCCTTGTGTAGTCTACCTTCCGCTGCATGGTAATAGGTTTAATTTTATCGTTTGTCTTCAAAACTTCTATGTTCTGAAGACTTTCATAAAAATCGCCTATTCACCCCCCCCCCTCTAGTCGATATAACGCACTTTCAAAAAGAGAACTCAGTATCGGGTATGGGCACTCCCCTTGGCTTCCGCCAAGCTTGGGGGAGGTGCCCCGGTATCGTATCATCCCACTATCTTTTTGCCTTTACTTAATTTAGTTCGATCTTTTTCTTTAGATGAATAAAAGTTTAGTTCGATCCTTTCTTCTTTGAGAGTTTGCTTAGTGATCTATCCTTGTAAGCGTGTGCAAGATATATAATAAAGTTTAGTTTGAGTTTTTGCTTTCTTTACTTTCATGTTGCAAATAAAAGAAAAGAAATAAGAGAAAAAAATAGAAAGGAAATAAATCAAGAAGATCATATACTAATCCTATGGTAGGTGATGTCACCACATAAGGAAAAGTATAAGTAGAAAATTTTATTAGAGATTGACAAACATAGCATTAGTCAATGATGAAACTTCATGAAAGAATTAATAAGTAAGAGAAGATTCACATATAAATATACTATCCTAGAAATCTTTTGTGATTGTGTGCCCTCATCAAAATATTATATGCCAAAATTGTTGACGTTGGACAAGGAAGACAACTTAATGGTTTATGTTTGTTTATATTCACATAGAAGTCATATTGTCATGGATCCTTTAACATGTGGTGCTTGCCCCCTATCTTTGCTAGCCAAAAATTACGCACTAAGTAGAGATACTACTTGTGCATCCAAAACCCCTTAAAACCCAAATCTTATTTTTCAAGAGTCCACCATACCTACCTAGGGATTGAGCAAGATCCCTCAAGTAAGTTTTCATCAGTGCAAAAAGGAAATAAAAATTGCTTTTAAAAGTGTGAGATCATTTAGTGTAAGAGAAAATTGAGCATTGTACGAACTTGTGATGGTGAAGAATAAAAGCAACAGACTACATAATAATGGTCGCTATCACAAGGGGCAATGCAATGTACCGTTCTTTTGCACTAAAGGGTTGAGCATACAAACAAATAAGCGCATGGCAACATTTGCTTCCCTTTGCGAAGGGCCTATCTTTTACTTTTATGTATTTATTTTATGCAAGGAGTCAAAGTTTTCCTTCTATTCCTTTTTATTTTCCTCCTTCGGCAAGCATCATGTGGTGAGGAAAGATCTAGGCACATATGTCTAGTTGAATATAGATAGCATGAGTTGTTATTGTTGACATCACCCTTGAGGAGAATACGTTGGGAGGCGAAACTATAAGCCCCTATCTTTCTATGTGTCCGGTTGAAACGTTTTGCTCATGTGTACGCGGTGAGTGTTAGAAATCATAGAAGACTATATAATGGCTGAGTATGTGGACTTGCCTAAATGCTCTGATACATGACCCTTCCTGGAAAGACGATGAGTTTTAGTTGCAAAGTTGACTGAGAACATAGTTTGTTGGTTTTTAATAGAGTTTTTTCTTTATATTTCAATAGTGTGATGAATTGTCACTTATTCATGAGAAGTTTATGATAAGAGTCTTATGTTTAAGTTTGATGTTGTTATAATAATGAACATGATGCTTCTATGTCCATATTTTGTTTTTCTCGACACCTCTCTCTCTAAGCATGTGGACATGTTTTTGATTTCGGTTTTTCGCTTGAGGACAAGCAAGGTCTAAGCTTGGGGGAGTTGATATGTCCATTTTGCATCATGTTTCCTTACTGTTATTTATGATGTTTTTATGCATAATAATGCTTTTTCGAGTAATTATAATGCCTTTTCTCTCATAATTTACAAGGTACACATAAAGAGGGAGAATTCCGGCACTTGGAAATCTGGACCTGGAAAAGCTACGTCAGGCCACCTATTCTGCACAACTCCAAACAAGCTAAAACTTCACAGAGATTTTTTATCAAATATATGATGAATGGGGCCCACCAGGTGGGCACAACCCACCTGGGCGCGCCATGGAGCCCAGGCACGCCCTAGTGGGTTGTGCTCACCCAGGCCCACCTCTGGTGCCCATCTTCTGGTATATAAGTCATTTTGACTAGAAAAAAAGGGGAGGACCTTTGGGACGAAGCACTGCTTTCTCGAGGCGGAACTTGGGCAGGAGCACTTTTGCCCTCCGGCGGAGCGATTCCGCCGGGGGAACTTCCCTCCCGGAGGGGGATATCATCGTCATCATTGTCATCGTCATCACCAACAACTCTCCCATCTTGGGGAGGGAAATCTCCATCAACGTATTCAATAGCAACATCTCATCTCATACCCTAGTTCATCTCTTGTGTTCAATCTTGTTACCGGAACTATAGATTGGTGCTTGTGGGTGACTAGTAGTGTTGATTACATCTTGTAGTTGATTACTATATGGTTTATTTGGTGGAAGATTATATGTTCAAATCCAATATGTTATTTAATATCCCTATGATCTTGATCATGATTATCATTTGTGAGTAGATACTTTTGTTCTTGAGGTCACCGGAGAAATCATGTTGCAAGTAATCATGTGAACTTGATATGTGTTTGATATTTTGATGGTATGTATGTTGTGATTCCCTTAGTGGTGTCATGCGAACGTTGACTACATGAAACTTCACCATATTTGGGCCTAAGGGAATGCATTGTGGAGTAGCAATTAGGTGATGGGTTGCAAGGGTGATAGAAGCTTAAACCCTAGTTTATGCGCTATTTCGTAAGGGACCGATTGGATCCAAAAGTTTATTGCTATGGTTTGAATTTATTGTTAATACTTTTCTCATAGTTGTGAATGTTTGTAGGAGGGTTAATTATAAGTAGGAGGTTTGTTCAAGTAAGAACAACACCTAATAACCGGTCCACCCACATATCAAATTATCAAAGAACCGAACACGAATTAAACCAACATGATGAAAATGACTAGATGAAAATCCTGTGTACCCTCAAGAACGCTTTGCTTATCATAAGAGGCCGATTTGGCATGTCCTTTGCTTCAAAAGGACTGGGCTACCTTGAGGCACTTTTATTGCTAATATCGTTACTTTCTTGTTACAAATTATCTTTCTATCAAACTACCCTGCTACTTACAATTTCAGCACTTGCAGACATTACCTTGCTGAAAACCACTTGTCATTTCCTTCTGCTCCTCATTGGGTTCGACACCCTTACTTAACGAAAAGAGCTACAATTAATCCCCTATACTTGTGGGTCATCACTTCACAACAAGCTCTTTGGACATTGTAGCTATCTCAAAACTCACACGGGCATCGAGGGCATCGTATTTTATCCGCTCATACGTCAAGGGATAATTCTCCCATCCAGACGACCTTAATGCTAGCGTCTCGTCACCCTTCTGAAGATTTATTCCGAACACAAAATTTGCTATGTCGAATAGGGATGGTGTTTGTTTATCACAATCTTCTATAGGAATTTGGATTCTGGTTTGTAGGTCAGCGATGCTTTTCAAATCAAGGTTGTATGGCACTAGCTTCTGTTTGTCCCCTTCGATTGCTGCCCCACAGAAGTATATGTCCTCTCGAGACAAGAAATCATGGAGCTAACCTGGTATGGAGGGCACGTGTATGATGTGGTACACCAAAACATCATCTTCGAGGCACAACTGAAGGACGACGGTGTGTTGGATCTTCCCAGTGGCACACCCCGTGTACTCTGCATCGAGACTGATGACCTTCATCTCCACCTTTTGGAGGGAGTTGGATACATTGTCGATCCACTTCCGAACGACCCTTGGGTGGTCGGTGACGGTGGCAACTATGTTCAACGAGCCTTTGACGATGACATGTTGGATACTAAAAACATGCATCTGGATCTCTTTCGCCATTTGGAACCGCTGGACCGGAGGGCTATGGTTTGGAGAATTAGGATTAGATGGCTAGTCTAACTGAAGAAGATGATTATTTAAAGGGCTTCATAATTACTCCAGGAGTATGTGAAGAGGTTAAAACAATGTGAATGCAGTGGGGTTTGGATGGAAATGAAAATGAAGGAGAGGTGAAGAAGCCGAGGAAAATCGGTTCCCGATGTAGAAGTAAATGGGAGAAGTGGTCTGCATGCAGTTGAATAGACGACTAGGTAGACTAAACGAAAAGGCTATGCGGGTAGACTGAGGAGTGGTACCTATCCATGTACATGCCCATCCTTCTAGCACTACATGTGCCACTGGCTAGTTGAGGTCACTCTTTCGAATCGCCGTGGCGAGACATTTTATGATTCCTTTTTATTTCTGCACCCATCCTGACAGGTGGGACCTATGCAAACAGATATAAAAATGTGTTGTAGCTGGTTCGGATGGATATTGGCGCGGCGTGGGAGACACAACATTCTTTGGTTAAGGAATATGTGGATATCCTCAAAAAAGAAAAGGCCCTTCTTCGCGCTTCTGCATGCATAAGATTTTGGTTTTGGTTGCAATATGGATGATACTTGGAGGATGAAATGAACCCAGAGACATGCTAGCATGGGAGACCTATTTCCGCCAAACAGTCCTACTCTGTATGTTCCTACTAGTAGTAGTAAAACTGTGGTACACTTGATGGTCAAAATATTATTCATTCGGCCCTCACAGTGAAGTGACAAGACCCTGCGCTCGAGGTGACACTAGTCCAGGCGGCTTGTTCGGGTTACCAAGTCAACCTCACCATGTGCATTGTGCAGTCACGGTCACTGTCGTTGTATAGCATGCCTCGCCTCGCCTCCCTCTCCCCTAGCACCACTCCATCTCCATCTCCGTCTCACCGGAGATCCTGAGGTCACTCTTCATCATCTCACTGTGCCCCCGCGTACCCTCGCCTCGCTCGCCTCTCCCAGTACTACTATTCCCTCGCTCGCCTCTCCCAGTACTACTATCCCTCGCTAGCCGCTCCAGCACTGAGAGCCTTCTCCCCCTAAATCAAGCACCCAAAAACCCCATTAAGGGAGTCCTGGATTAGGGGGTCCTCGGGTGTCCGGGCCGTGTGTTATGGGCCGGACTGGTGGGCCGTGAAGATACAAGGTAGAAGACCTTCCCCCGTGTCCAGATAGGACTCTCCTTAGCATGGATGCAACATTGGCATCCGGATGTATAGTTTCCTTCCTCTGTAAACCGACTCTGTACAACCCTAGGCCCCTCCGGTGTCTATATAAACTGGAGGGTTTAGTCCGTAGAGGCTATCAGAATTCATATAGGCTAGACATCTAGGGTTTAACCATTATGATCTCGAGGTAGATCAACTATTGTAACAGGTATACTCATCAAAGTCAATCAAGCAGGAACTAGGGTTTTACCTCCATTAAGAGGGCCCGAACCTGGGTAAACATCGTGTCCCCTTTGTCTCCTATTACCTTTGATCCTCAGACACACAGTTCGGGACCCCCTACCCGAGATTGGCCGGTTTTGACACCGACATTGGTGCTCTCATTGAGAGTTCCTTTGTGTCGTCGGTGGAAGTATTTATGGATCGCATTGTCATTAATGACAACATCACCTCTAGAAGGGCCCTGGCTCCAGGACAGGTCCTCCAGCTTGGCGGTTTCACCATGGCCACCTACTTGGCCTTTAAGCCAAAGGCAGCCCCCGCAATCACTAAACATCATCTTCGCATCAACCTCGAACACTCCGAAAAGATGGATCCGGTAGATGTCTCTTCGTTGAACGAACTACTAGATCGCATCGCCGCCCTGGGTGTCGCAATAGACTATGATTGGATTGGGCTTAAACCTGAACAGAGGGGAATCAAGTCCTCGTCAATCACCCATCTGGTAGCGGTCGTGGAGGAACAAGCCGAGAATACTTCTCCCCCTAAGTGAAGAACAAACTATGTTCGGATTTTCGAGCCCTGCGTGCCGGATACCCATCTTCGGGAAGAGACCGTATGTCTTCCGAACATAGAATCAGGTGTCGAGCCCGAAAGTCTCTAGGACCTCCCGGATCCTGGACTAGTGACCTTGGAAATTCTTCAACCTCCAGATCTAATAGTGGGTCAGGGTTCGGATTTCAGCCCGTCCACCCACCACAAGAAATATTCCCCAAGAAATCCAGGTCCAGCAGACGTATGTGACCTAATGTACGTATGGCAGCAACCTCAGGAAACGGTCCATCACTTCTGGGCCAGGTTCCTCCTTGTTAAAAACAAGATTAAAGATTGCTGCGATGACGATGCAGTTTCAGTTTTTTCCCACAATTGTATGGACGAGGGAATTCTCAATGCCCTCAACCGCCGCCGCATACTGCACTTCACATATTTGGCACACATAGTACAGAACTATTGTGCAATGGAAAGCCCAGACAGCCCTATGAGATCCTCCCGCCTTTAAGCAGCCCATCGGACGGGCAAAAAGAATGCACCCTAATGGGGCACCTAATAATCATCTCACTGACAAGAAAATCAAATCCTTCACGGGGCATAGAACTTTCATTGACGAATTTCTCGACAAGCCCTGTCAGATACACACGACGCCGAATACCGAACCAACACATAGCCTTCGGGCATGTTGGGTACTCCGGCATGTGGCTAAGAGCGGCGAGGCCATCCTCACCAACACTACCCCAGAGAAGTACTCTTCGGAGGATGACGATATCAATGTACTTACGGTCTTCGAGACCTTATCTTCAAACAATCGGCGCAAAAGGGCACTCCGCCACCTCGCCGAAGTTAACCAAGTAGCCGCAATAAACCCTTGGAACGATACGGCAATAACTTTTACTACTGAGAACGAACCAAGGGCCAGATCAGTCCGAGCACCTGCCGCCTTGGTCTTAAACCCAATTGTGGATGGCTTTCGACTCACCAAGGTGCTCATGGACGACGGCAGCGGATTGAACCTCATCTACGAGGACACGCTCAATAAAATGCAAATGGACAAGAGTCGCAGCCAGCAAAGCGGCACCACCTTTCGAGGAATTATCCCCAGTCGAGAAGCACGATGCTCGGGGAAAATTAAACTTGATGTAGTATTTGGCACGCTAGAGAACTACAGGTCCGAAGAGTTGCTCTTCCATGTGGCACCTTTCAATAGCGGATATCACGCCCTGTTGGGGCAAGACGCCTTCACACGCTTTCAAGCCATACCCCATTATGGGTACATGAAGTTCAAAATGCTAGTGCCCAACGGAGTTATCACAATCACCAGTGATCCAGATATAGCACTCCGTGCCGAAAACAAAACTACATCCTTGGCTCTCGAGGCACTATCTGAGGCCCTCGCGGCCGATGAGTTAACCACTCTGCATTCCACAGTGGACAAAGATGATGTAAACCTCGATAAAAGGCCCAAGTCCACTTCTCTCAAACCAGCAGACGAAATAGTTGAATTTCAAGTGCACCCAACAGATCCTAACAAGACAGCCTCCATCGGAGCACAGCTGGATCCGATGGTCGACATCGCCTTGCGAGCGTTACTGCTTGAAAATTGGGACATCTTTGCCTGGCATCCTTCGGATATGCCAGGAATCCCACGCAGACTGGCGGAACACAACCTCAACATAATAAAGAGTTTCAAACCAGTCAAGCAGACATTGTGATAATTTTCCGAACCCAAACGACAAGCTATGGGGGAGGAGCTAGCCAAGCTACTTGAAGCCGGGTTCATTAGAGTGATCAAACACCCGGACTGGCTGGCAAACCTGGTCATGATGCCAAAGAAGGACAAATCATGGCGCCTTTGTGTTGATTTCAAGGACCTCAATAAGGCTTGCCCTAAGGACCCCTTCCCATTGCCCCGCATTGACCAAATCATTGATGCGACCGCAAGACACGACTCACCGTGTTTCCTCGATGCATACTCCAGATACCATCAAATTAAGACGAAGGAGTCCGACCAAGCTGCAACATCATGCATTACCCCCTATGGGCCTTTCTACTTCAACACTATGCCTTTCGGGCTCAAAAACGTTGGCGCCACTTACCAACGCATGATTCAAATATGTCTGGAAAAGAAAATTGGCAAAATAGTGGAGTCATACGTAGATGATGTTGTCATCAAGACTAAACATGTCGAATCATTGGGCAACGATCTACAACTCACATTTGACAACCTCCGAACATATGACATATGGCTCAATCCGTAAAAATGTGTCTTCGCATTCCAGCCGGAAAACTACTCGGGTTCATCGTTTCCAATAGAGGAATTGAAGCGAACCCAACAAAAATCCGAGCCTTGTCACAATTGGAAACACCAATAGACTTAAAGAAAGTCCAAAAACTAGCTGGGTAGTGTAGCAGCCTTGAGCCACTTTATCTCCAGATTAGGAGAAAAGGCACTACAACTTTATCGACTCCTCCGACACACCAACCACTTGGAGTGGACCGATGCGGCTACAGCTGGATTGGAAGAAATAAAAACTTTGTTAGCAAGCAACCCAATCCTTGCCGCACCAAGTGTTGGCGAACCTATGTTGCTCTAGATATCTGCGACTCATCGGGTAGTGAGTGCGGTGCTCGTCGTCAAACGATAGGAGGAGGGACATAAATTCCCACTCCAAAAACTAGTGTACTTTGTATCGGCGTTTCTAACACCATGCAAATCTCAATACCCGCACTATCAAAAGATAGCGTATCCGGTCTTCATGGCATCCCGGAAGCTGTGGCACTACTTTCAAGAGTGTTCGATCTTGGTGGCTTTCGAAGTACCACTCAATGACATCATAAACAATCGGGACGCCACCGGCCGCATTGCCAAATGGGCCATCAAGCTCTTACCAATTTAAATAACATACAAGCCATGCCGAGCTATTAAATCTCAGGTGTTGGCCGACTTTGTCGCCGAATGGACAGAAGCCGAACTCCCTAAAGAGTACAACACATACTCCAACTGGGTGATGTACTTCGACGGCTCTAAAATGTTAGCAGGATTGCGGTCTGGTGTCATCCTAACATCCCCTACAGGGGACACAGTCTATTATGTATTACAAATCATGTATACAGACTCCAACAATGCGGTTGAATATGAGGCACTATTGCATGGTCTCTGAATGGCTGTTTTTATGGGCATACAACGCCTCGAGGTGCGTGGGGATTCAAACCTCGCAATATCCCAAATAAATGGAGATTTTGATGCAAAATATCCAAAGATGGCGGCATACTGCAATGTCGTACTCAAAATATCAGCTCGGTTTGAGGGGCTCGAGTTTCATCCCGTTGCTCGAGACAGTAATCAGGCAGCGAGCATCCTTGCTCGAATGGGCGCTAAACGTGACCCCATCCCACCTAACACCTTTGTGGAAAGGCTCTTTAAGACATCCGTGGTATGGCAGGATGAGAGTAGAAATACTAGTCTGGAGCCGATCATACCCCCAGATGCCGAACACAAGTCTGATATCATCGGGGGCTCGGACACCGAAATGACACCTTCCGCCCATGTAATCATGGCTGTCATCGCTCCATGGACCGAACCCTTCCTAGCCTACCTTAATAGGTGAGAGCTCCCTGATGACCAGAATGAGGCCCGTCGCATAGTCCGATGCTCGAAAGCCTACAAAGTTCATGAAGGTGAACTCTACAAGAAGAGTGCTACTGAAGTTCTTCAAAGATGTATCTCTGAAGAAGAGGGACGACAGCTCTTGGCCGAAATACATGCTGGTCTCGGTGGCCATCATGCCGCATCTTAGGCCCTCGTAAGTAAGGCCTTCCGTACAGGTTTCTTTTGGCCCACGGCCTGAGCAGATGCATAGGCCCTTGTACAGTGTTGTGTTGGATGCCAGCTGTTCGCCAATCAAAGTCATATGCCGCCCACTCGCCCTAAAAACAATCCCCATTACTTGGCTTTTTGTGGTCTGGGGGCTAGATATGGTCGGACCCCTTAAAGGGGGAAGCCACAAAAAGAAATATTTGATGGTTATGGAGGATAAATTCACTAAGTGGATAGAGGCCAAACCAGTAAACACGGCTGAAGTTGGGCCGATGATCAACTTTATATCCGGCGTTGTGCACCGTTATGGCATCCTGCAAAGCATCATTACTGACAATGGATCTAATTTTATAGCCGATGAGGTGAAAAACTGGTGCACTAACCTGGGCATTAAGCTCGATTATGCCTCCGTCTATCACCCTCAAACAAACGGTCAGGTCGAACGGACTAATGGCCTGATAATGAGCGGCATTAAACCCAGACTAGTGCGATCCATATGGGAGTCAGATAAACACTGGCTCAAGGAACTTGATTCCGTACTCTGGGGACTGCAGACAACGCCTAATCGTACGACCGGATACACACCCTTCTTCATGGTGTACGGCGCAGAGGTTGTCTTGCCCTGTGACATTATTCATGACTCACCTCGAGTGCGCATGTATGAAGAGAGAAGCTGAGCTTGATCGGTAGGACATCCTAGATGGCCTGGAGGAGGAGCGCGATGCTGCAAAAGCCCGTTCTGCATTCTATCAACAACAGGCTCGGAGATACCAAAGCAGAGAAGTCTGGACCAAGACTTATAATGTCAGTGAACTCGTTTTACGCCTCCCGGAGAAGAAAAGGACAAACTCAAACCAAAATGGGAGGGTCCCTTCATTATCGATGAAGTTCTCACAAGAGGAGCCTACCGCCTTTGTAATGCATCAGATAATCACCTCGAGCCAAATCCATGGAACGCTGCTCGGCTCCGACGATTCTATGCATAAGTTCGGTCATACTTATTTTCCGTTCCTTTTTCTGATATTCATCTATTTTTTGTTTTCTCGTTTTTGTATGATTTCCATGATGTGTTCGAATAAGACGAACACTTGAGGGGTACACATCCTTAAATGTATATATCCCACCATGACTGGGGGCTTCTTTAACCGAAGCTTATTATTATTCTGAGCCTGGAGCTCACAATATAAGTGTCGTTTGCTGATATACATCCTTTTTGCCATTATATGCACCTCTATGACGTAAGTTTTTGCCAAGCTGGGTTGCCTTGCTTCTATGTTTATGTCCTACGTTCCCGATTGTTTGGCTAGGGCGTAAAGGGGGCACCTCTGTGATTGTTACAACCAGGTCATCCGGACATGTACCTCAGACGGGTGAAGCCGAAAGCTAGCGTTCTTAAGAGAAAAAGTGGTCGGCAATCAAGCAACAGATTGTTACATTACAATAACCTCTCTAACACTGCGGGGCACCTTTCCCCCATCTTATGGACCAACGTTGTGGCACGTATAATTATAGCATGCCAACGCAAGGAAAGGGACCCTTAACGAACCTATTTTCCTCGAAGATGTTTCTTACATATGTAATATAACATACTCCTGAACTGGACTTTTTGTCTGTTCGAGCACAATGACCGGGTTGATTCGTTTCCGGATATAGTGAATGCTTCTTTCATTTCAAACTGTATCCAGAAACACTCCACCATTTTTGGGTTCGCAGGTTAAAGCCAAAGGCCAGTGATAACAAATTTTTTACATGTTCGGATAAAGGTACAGGTTGATAAATACAAACACCTATTCCTTATCTATTCCATCTATAAGACTGTCTAAACTACAGTCCTCCTATGAGTACTTCATAGCTACCATTTACTTGGTCATACACCAAATTCACTAGAATTTCTTTCCCATCTGGTCCTCGTGGTCCCACTCGGGCCATGTGATTTGGATCTAGCTTAGTGAAGCGTGTTTTCACCATGGCCCAGGCTTCTTGTGCGCCTTCAAGACAGGGGGATGTCTTCCATTGCTCGAACCGGTGCCGTGCACCTTTAAACAAGTTTGCCAAGCCCTCCATACTTTTTGGAGGGGTATCAGAGGGCCATAATGCCTTCACCATTCTCTTCATGGCTTTCCGGGCCCGAGCATGTACCACGCACAGTTCCTTCAGCACGTTGCCTTGAAATCTGGATACTTCCTCTTCCGACCGGCCAGTTAACAAACATGCAGCAATAGAGTTGCAACATTCCGAATTAAGGGATTACACATGAGCACCTAGGATGGTTCTAAATAAGAAAGGAAGACATACCGAACATGTCGCCTTTCAGCTTCTCATTTTCCTTCTGAGCGGCAGATAACTGAGCCTTTAAGCTCTCTATCTCTTCAGATAGTTTGTCTTTTTCCTCATGGTGTTTATTCTTCCCAGATGCACTTGTTGTGACCTTTTTCATTTCCGCCAACTCGGCGATGACAGCATTTAGCTGTGTCTGATTCGCTTCTAGCTCCTGGGATAGCGCGGTATTTTTCTCTTTGAGAACCTGTGGGTCATAGCGATCCTTAAATCGGTTTACCTCACCGCTTCTAGTCTCGGGGGCTACTGGCACATGAAAATCAAAAATTGCGTAAACTTTTACCTGTATATCCTTCGAGAACAGCTAAATAACTCCAACAAGTCCGTCTCGAGCGGCTCGGATATATGCATCCACCGAGCTGATTGTGGTAAACTCTTGCTCGGAAAAGGCCGGAGTGCACATAGCCTCTTTTAATCAACGATGATTCATCATGCTCTCCACTTCGGAATTCGTGACTGATACGTCATCTGAATCCTCTTGAGGAGGCAGAACTAGCATTGCATCGGCTCTCATCCTGATTGTCGAGTCCGGCACCGGATTGGCGGACATTCGACTTACTGGGCATTTTCCCACCGTCTGCCGTGTACTCCTCCTGACATCGAGGATAAAAGGAGACTTTTAACAATCCAGAATCATGCCTAGGCATGTATTAATAAACATACCTCTTGGACGACTATGAGGTTTCAGCAGCACTACCGGTCCCTTTTCGTTTTGAACGACGGCCTTGCGTAGGGGCCGCCCTTGAGGAGGTACGGTCCCTAGAGCGCCGATCCTATTAAAATCCGGATCAGTACAACATATAAAAATGCAAATAGGGATTTCCTTGTAAGAGCCCTCCGAATACTCACGGTGTAGAAGGGATAGAGGCGGGGGTAGTCGCGGTGATATCCACTTTCGAGCCGTCAAGGCTCACTTGATAAAATACCCCATCATCAAACTCAATATATATGTCCGGATCCTGGCAAAAGTCAGGATCTTCATCGTGGTTATGATCCTCTGGCTGTGGAGTGGGACAGTGGACGTCCTCAGTCATTTTCTTCCATGACTATTTGTCGCAACAAAGGGCAAAAATGATTAGTATCTGTAACAGCAAATAAAATAACACAGACGATCGAAATCTCACCCATTCAGATTGCGGTTGTACATGGAATAGCCTTCCCGACAGTTTAACTGGAGAAAATCTTCTTTCTCACCCTTATACAGATCGGCCAAGATTGTGGCCAGTTCGGCTGGTGTATCCGGACCCTTCTGTCTGTAGCGGGACGCGTCATCATCTCCGTTGTTACACCATAAGGGAGTTACTCTAGATTGGAGAGGCTGGACACACCTCTTTATCGCAATAGCCATGACCTCGACTATCGAGAGCTCGGTATGGGCTAGCAACCTGACCTTGCTGACCAACCTCTTTATCTCCACACTATCCTCCTCCTTGGGACTTCAGGGATGCTAGTTGAGGCACTTCTTTAAAGGAGTATTGGAAAATTCAGGAAGGCCGCACCGTACGGGGTCCGGCAGTGGGATGTCGTCTATATAGAACCATTTTGAAGACCACTATGGGTATACCTCTTTGGGAGTTCCAATGGGGTATCCAGACCTGGCTATGCGCCATACTTTGGCGCCGCCCAGTTCAAATATGGAGCCTCCTCGATGGCAGGGAATGAGGCAAAAGAATTTCTTCCATAATTCAAAATGGCCCTCAATGCCGAGAACAGTTCGCAAAGGGCAACGAAACTTGAGGTGTGCAGAATCGAACCTGGGGTAAGGTTGTGTAGTTGGACGCCGTAAAATTCCAATAGGCCCCTGAGAAAGGGATGGATTGGAAATCCTAGGCCCCGTAGCAAGAATGGGACGAAGCACACTCTCTCCTCCTTATTGGCGTTGGAGAAATTCTTAGCCATCTCATCATTGCCGATTGAGGCCAATCCTGCTCGAACAAGGACTAGATCTGCGAGGGGGGAATAGCCCTGCATCTGGAGACGGCTCAGCTGAAGATGAGGCACGAAGCAACTTTTCCAATCACCCTCTTGAGGGCCATGAGGGCGCGAAGAGGAGCCTGGGGCGTTGGCCATGTTGGAGAGCTTTGTTCGTGGCTAATCTTGACGGTTTTCCCTTTGCATGGTGTGAGATGGCATTTGGGGATCTACATCTCCTTATATAGATGTCGTCCGAGTGCGGTGAGGGCTTATTTGCAAAAAAATCATGGACCATTCGTATTTGCTCGGTGTGCGGAAATCAAAGCGACAAAAGGGAGGATTCATAAAGAGACAGAAACATCGAGGTCGCAGCCGGACTGTTGTTAGTCCGAAGTATAATGAAGAATCCGCCTTGCAAAGCCGAAGACATAAGCCGGATACTACATCATCATTGAAGTCAAGTTCGGGGGCTACTGAGGGAGTCCTAGATTAGGGGGTCCTCGAGTGTCCGGGCCGTGTGTTATGGGCCGGACTGGTGGGCCGTGAAGATACAAGGTAGAAGACCTTCCCCCGTCCGGATAGGACTCTCCTTTCCGTGGATGCCAAGATTGGCGTCCGGATGTATAGTTTCCTTCCTCTGTAAACCGACTCTGTACAACCCTAGGTCCTTTCGGTGTCTATATAAACCGGAGGCTTTAGTCCGTAGAGGCTATCAGAATTCATATAGGCTAGACATCTAGGGTTTAGCCATTATGATCTCGAGGTAGATCAACTCTTGTAACCCCTATACTCATCAAAGTCAATCAAGCAGGAAGTAGGATTTTACCTCCATTAAGGGGGCACGGACCTGGGTAATCATCGTGTCCCATTTGTCTCATGTTACCTTCGATCCTCAGACACACAGTTCGGGACCCCCCCTACCCGAGATCAGCCGGTTTTGACACCGACACCCACCTTCCAAACTCCACCATGGCCGAACGCGAACCGCGCAGCATCCATATGAGCCATGATTGGAGCAATATCCCCAGTGACATCCTCGACCTCTGTTGTTCGTGTATGGATATGTTGAGCACCGTGCGGCTAGCTGCATGCTCGAGGGACATGCACACGGCCATCATTGAAGCGAGGCCTAAGCTTTTCAAGACACCCTGCTTGCTGCTATCTGGTCTTGCGAGATTTTCTCACCATGATACAGAGGCGTACATGATGCCCCTCGACTTCAATCGACCTCCATTAGCTGAAAGTTTGCAGGTATGTAGTGGGTCACCATACATCATTTCCCTCGACTTTGATCTGATCACCATCGCCCGAAACTTCTTGGCAGGTATGTACTGGGTCGGCATGAACTCCCACTGGATGGTTGCCATCAGAGAAGACGAGAGAAAGTTGGTGCTCGTGAACTTGCAGACCTCCCATGAGATTATCCTTCCTTCGTTAGATTATATAGGGTTTTACCATCGCGGTCCAAGTCATCTAGATTACCACGTTAGTTTGACGGACCTTGTTTTGCAGAAGATTGTAATCTGCCAAGTGCCCACACTACATGCGGATTACGCACACTTCAAGCTAATTGCCTTGTTCGACCGCGGACTCGCCTATCTTTACGTCGGTGCCTTCTTTACCTGGAGACAACTTAGCTCGCGGTGGATCGTCAAAGATGATACACACTTCTATGATGATATTGAACACAATGGCATCATCTACGCGATCGACAAAGCAGATGGAACCACGTATTGCTAGGACGATGCGTGTATGTTGTTTTCGTCTGATGTTAATGATAACGCAATGACACTGTTTGAACTTTTTGTGATGATTGGCATATCCCTGTTTGAGCAGAATTTGAGTAGAACTATGGCAATGTATTAGAGACGCCATAAATCAGCTATATTTGGAATGAGTTAATTCATGCGATTGTGACCATGTCATTACAGCCAATTTGTACCCTTGAATAATCAAACGGTTAGGAAGATATGGATATTCTCCTTATTTTATAGTACTCTATATACTGCTCAATATGAGTGTGTATCAATAGCCATGTTAGTTTCCTCATTTTCATGATGTAGAAACATGCATCACACTGTTGGTTTCATCTAACCATACATTAGGGAAGTAGATGTGCATATGGAGAACTCTATATTTGGAAGTAGTGAAATCCTGTAATGCTTACCATGTGTACATACCTATACTCGCCCTTCAGCAAGCAATGGCTAGAATAATATCCTCACAAAAAATTTGCCCACGGAACATGAGTATATAACAATGCATGATTTGTTAGTTTCCTTCAAGAATTTGTTTGTGAGGACAGAACATGATTACATAACATGCATGACATGGTAGTTTCCTGTGAAGAATGATTGCGAGATAACATGAGTATAACCATGCATGGCACTTCTATATTTTTGAACCCGGTATACATTTCCCTGTATTTTCCTCTCAGTTCCAACAGGGACATATCAATGTTGTTTCTCGCATTATCCTACTCATACTCTGAACAATGATGATCTTACATTAACAATGCATGTCCTTATTGATATGATGCAGTGTCCCTACAATTGCTGTCCTTTGTAATCACACCACCTTTGCCAAAAACAGGGAAGCACAACTAGTTCCTCGCTCGATCAGATGATGGCAAAATACTGATGATCATTCGCACACATGAGTTGGAAAAGTTATATTGCAAAAACCCCACTGTGTACAAGCACCATGAAATATGTGAGCATCCGAACAGTGGTTGTTACATCTATGAGCAGGATACCAACTTGTTGGGGCCTTCAGGATTTTTGAGTTGGAGGCGGGTAAACAGCCTTGGTTCACACTCTCTGTTTCTCGGACTCAATTATCCGATTAACCAGGTGTCGGTGTCAAAACCGGTGGATCTCGGGTAGGGGGTCCCGAACTATGCGTCTAAGGCGGATGGTAACAGGAGGCAGGGGACACGATGTTTACCCAGGTTCGGGCCCTATTGATGGAGGTAATACCCTACGTCCTGCTTGATTGTTCTTGATGATATGAGTATTACAAGAGTTGATCTACCACGAGATCATAGAGGCTAAACCCTAGAGGCTAGCCTATGGTCTGATTGTTATTGTCCTACGGACTAAACCCTCCGGTTTATATAGACACCGGAGGGGGCTAGGGTTACACAGAGTCGGTTATA
Organism: Triticum urartu; assembly: GCF_003073215.2. NCBI lineage: Eukaryota > Viridiplantae > Streptophyta > Magnoliopsida > Poales > Poaceae > Triticum > Triticum urartu. The sequence goes on from NC_053026.1 coordinate 344,899,011, forward strand.
AGGGAGGAGATCCACATATCCGTATTGCCAAGCTTGCCTTCCACGCCAAGGAAAGTCCCATCCGGACATGGGACGAAGTCTTCAATATTGTATCTTCATTATCCAACAGTCTGGCCAAAGGATATAGTCCGGTTGTCCGGAGACCCCCTAATCCAGGACTCCCTCAGTAGCCCATGAACCATGCTTCAATGACGATGAGTCCGGCGCGCAGATTTGTCTTCGGCATTGCAAGGCGGGTTCCTCCTCCGAATATTCCATAGAAGATTTTGAACACAAGGATAGTGTCCATATCTGCAAAACAAGTTCCACATACCACCGTAGAGAGAATAATATTTCCAAAAATCTAATCTGCTGACACGTTTGACAGCATGACATCACGCCACGGCCCGGTCATTATTCGAACCATTTTTCTCAACCAGCTACTACACACATCAAGGTGGTTTCCTTGGCACATCTTGTCAAAGCAGAGATCGTGTCCCCTTATCACGGGATTCTCATCAATACGGATGCGGGTAACCCAACCACGCCATCAATTACGGCGCTAGGGGAATAAGAGGTTTTACCAGGTGAGTGGGGAGGCGCATCGCCTCTTCCACCCTTATAAAGGTATTAGGATTCACTCTTTTCACCCACGCCCTCTTCCCGATTCATTCCATTCTGCTAAGGCTCCAGCGCCCAAGCATTCACCTTCTCTACCCACAAAAGGTCTTCCAAAGATGTCCGGATCCGGAGCAGGAGGCAAATGGATGGCCTCTACCGTCCGAGAGAAGGATATCAAAAAGCTTCGGGAGGCCGGGTATCTGGTCAAGAAAAACAGCCCCGACGGCGGGACAGATCGTCCCTACTCCGAAACCCCACGAGAGGGTTGTATTCCTCCCTCACTTTGTCCGTGGGCTAGGGTTTCCCCTCCACTTGTTCGCCCGTGGCATCATGTATTATTATGGGATCGATCTTCATGATCTGTCCCCTAATTCCTTGCTCAATATATCGACATTCATTGTCGTGTGCGAGGCTTTTCTCCGTATTTCGCTACACTTCGATTTATGGCTGAAGGTTTTTAATGTGAAGCCCAAGGTGGTGGGCGGGGAGCACGCCGAGTGCGGGGGCTCTATGGTGAGCAAGATGCCCAATGTCGTATGGCCAACGGGAACCTTTAATGATTCTGTCAAGGAGTGGCAACAGTAGTGGTTTTACATCACTGAGTCGTGCGGCAATGAATGGGCCGCCTCTCCCGAGTTTCGATCCGGTGCCCCTATGCGGCTTACATCCTGGGTCAAGAAAGGCATGGACTGGTCTTCGTCTGACAAACTGTCAGTGCTTCATACGCGCGTTAAAGATATGCGAGATAAAAACATTGAACTTGTCAACATAGTACAGGTGATGTTAGTCCACCGGATACTGCCTTGTCAACACCGGACTTGCAGTCTATAGGATTTCGATCGGGCCAAGCACCAAACTTTGTGAAGGTTCTTCGGCTCCTCGCACGAGGACATTTGGAAGGTGCTTTTGAAGTCCAGCAAATCATGGCCGGACTACGCCGAAGACTGCGGGTACCAACTGTCCCGCCCTGCAAGTTCGGTGAGTTTATCAAACTTTTCTATCCGCATGACCCAAAGGAAGCGTTTAACGCATGTTTATTCAACTCCCCCAAAGCTGGACGAAGAAGGCGGAGCGGATCCATTGTCCGGCCTCGTTGCCCGAAGACCCGGCCATCCCACTTCTGACGAAGATGCTGGTCCCGGCGCCCTATAAGGTGCCGAAGAAGACGGCCGAAAAGGAGGCCAAAAAGACCCGGGGCGGCCTTTGTCGTCGCCACTTCGGACACAATACCCGAAGGCTCTGATGCCCGTTCTGCCTCCGAAGAGGATAAAAAGGAGGAGGAAGATGAATCCCCCGCGGGGGGGAGGAGGAAGAGGACGGCCTTCGCACCCTTGGAGGCCGAACTGCCCAAAAGGGGAAGGGCTTCTCTTCCGGAGGAGTCCACTGCCGTCGGCGACAGCGGCCCGGCATGGGATCCCAGGGCCCAGCCCCTGGTGAACTCATAAGTATATAAAATCCGAGTACGTTTAAGCGTCCGGACTCATCTTGGCTTAGTATTTTAACCTTAAGCCATATTTTTTGGTAGTCCAGTGAGGTCCCATACCAAACAATCCTCATCAGAGGACCTGTTGAGCTCAAATGCTATGTAGAGCGGGACGCCCCCAAAGGCCCCTTCCTCCAACCAGGTGCATAACACCGAGGCTTCATCCCAGAAGGACCCCGGCCAAGGAGGAAAGGAAGAAACCATGAAGGTGGCGCCTGGAGGTCAAACCACAGGAGCCGGACATGTGGGGGAAAAGATTCCCATGGGGTCTGACGGCGGGGGCGATCCTAAGTTCGGCTCACCACCGGATGCGATTCCAGAGGCCTATATGGCTCCAGAATCAAGAAGGCAGCCTCCCTCGGCTGGAGGGGGCGTGCATGTTCCGCCGGCGACCTCTGTCCATCCAGAGGTGTCGGGTGCTTTGTTGGTGGCGTTACGAGACGCCTCCATCGTTGACGAACACCGTGCCCTTATGGGTGCGGTGATTGAGAAGATTCAGTCAACTGAGAGTGGACTGAACGAAGCCTGTATCAGCCTGATAAGAGGCTTTGAGGTATGTTTTATAAGTTGTCGAAGAGTTTCATAGTATAGATAGTAGCCCCTGATACACTGTTCGGTGAAAGAAAGAACTGGATAGGGGATCACATTGATGATCACAGGAGGACTCATTGAATGATATTGATTTCTCTTCTATTGCAAGAAGATACCTGTAGCGGCTGCTACCTCTCGTACTGCGGAGATCTCCGGACTGAATCGAAGTCTGGAGCAGGCCATAGAAGAAATTGGCCAATTGAAAATGCAGTTGAGGGATAAACAAGGTATGCACAAGCGTTGCGCGCATTTATTGTGAAATAAATGTTCAGTATGAAATAAGCCGCATAATTTGTGCTAGGGGTTATGACCGAAGTCGAGGCCCTCAAAAGGGCCGTTGCTGAGGCCAAGGAAAAGGCGGCCACGGAGCAGACTCTTCGTGAGAAACACAAGGCCAGAGTTATTAAAGCTGAGTAGGAGCTGCAAGAGGCCGTAAGTAAATACGAGACCTTGGAGCAGAGTTTAACAGAGAAAGAGTCCAAACTCACCAAGGCGCGTCAAGCCACGAGTGACGCCCGGGGGGAAAACCAAAGCGCCCTGCAGGGGATCCAGGAGGCGAGGAAGATCGCGGTGGGTAAGGCTTTTCCCATGTAAAGCAAGTATTTGAAGGGAAAACTATGTTTCTGATTGTGAATCCGAACTTCTCAGGTGTATTTGCCGAGCTACCTCACAGCATATCCGATGCCGCTCAATTCTACCGATCCAAAGAAAGAAACACCACCGATAAGCTCTTTTGGTCGCAGTATTTGGCGCCGAATTATCCGGTGCCTTTTGCCGATCAACTAAAACAGCTGATCGAACTGCATAAGGTGGTGGAACTAGCCATGAAAGATATGGTTATCTGGCTATGGCCTGCCGAGCCGACTCCAAGCAGCTACTTCAGGCTCGTGAGGCGGCTTGTAAGCGCTTGCCCTAGACTTAACGTCATCAAGCGGTCGGTCTGTATAGAAGGAGCGTGAATGGCCTTCGCCCTCGCGAAGGTGCACTGGGGGAAGATGGAGGCCGAAAATCTAGTGACCGAGGGACCGCCAGAGGGGAAGGAGCACCGCAAGCCCGAATTATATTATAAGAGTGTCCTGAAAGGATCCTACCTTGCAGCGGAGCTATGCACCAGGGACATTATATTTCCATGAAATGCCGATCATGTTGTCCTTTGTAATGTTTGAACAAGGTCGTTTATATGTCACCTGTTATATAAAAGTTTAGCGTCCTGTGCGGCCGTTTTTATGTTAAGACTGAGAGTTGGCCAGTCGTCGGCTTCTGCCCCCACATAAGAAGTACGAGGGTGTTTGGGATAAACCTGAGCACTCTTTATCCCGGTTTTGGGTCCTCCGTAGGAGGTGCTCAGCACAACGAACCAGGCAATCGGACTATAGGGCTTTATCACTCTCACTTAGCCATGGGAGCTTTAGTATGGTTGGCGCAGCCCCTTGTGTTCGGAAGACCGTACTAGGGGCTCTATAAGCGCCTGATCAGAGAAAAAGTCGATCCATCGCACGCTACATTGGTTATGGCATTATGCGGGAGAAATCCTTAAAGATTTTGTGACCGCTCGAAAAGCTGACCAGCTCTCGCCGCATCATGACAGTCAGTTTTCGGCTTTCTCTACTGAGGTGCTCATCTGGAAGAACTGGGACACAATTGCAGTAGTTCTCCCAGTGCTACCTTAGCCGATATAGCGGAACGTAAGGTACCAAAACATTGGAGCCGGGCAAACCCAACTATTGACCCAAGACATGATTCGGAGCTAATGCATATAATGCTATAAGTTCAGGGTGCCGAACTTCCGTGAAGGTGTTTGGACTTTTATTGCCGTGTTACGGGGAAAACGAAGCCCCTGGCATATTTAAGGTATATTGCTATGTACGGATGCCATTTGACGAAATGATTTCGATAAGAAATAATCAGCAGGTAAACGTCATATAAATCCACATGTTGTATTTGAATAATACATCTATGTGTATGGGCACAAGTAATGTGATAAAATAAGGAGTTGTGATAGCAGAACCTGCTGTGACCAGGGGGAAGAGGTTGAGTGCAGATCCGTATTGTAGCCAGACGTTCGCTGCGGGGAATGTCTAAGGATCCCCTGACGCGTTCGAGATGCCTCTGTGGAGTCCGTCCTGGTCGGTGCAAAGGTGAACCTGCGAAGGAAATATAAGAAATGTTTGCGTGCCAGAGGGCAGTTGAACCGCTGAGTTCGGCCTGTCATGGCCTTCGCCGGAGTGTTTAGTTGAGCTCTGGACGAGCCGGGGTATCCTTCCGCGAAGTAGTTCGGAGCCCCTTGACGGTGTCCGGGAGCCTAGGCATCGACTCGAGGTTCGGCTGCCAGGTGCTGCTCATTGTTCCTGCTGCTAAGGCAGTGATGTATTTGTTGGTGCCGAAGGAAGGTTCGGCCTTGCCATGAACCGTGATGATGCCACGTGGACCGGGCATTTTGAGCTTACAGAAGGCATAATGTGGCACCGCGTTGAATCGAGCAAACGCGGTTCGCCCGAGCAGTGCTTGATAGTCACTGCGGAAAGGGGCGATTTCGAAGATTAACTCTTTGATACGGTAATTTTCTGGTGATCCGAAGATTACCTCGAGGGCAATGGAGCCTATACAGCTAACCTCCATACCTGGTATGATGCCTCTAAAAGTGGCTTTAGTGGGCTTGATCGCTGAATGATCGATGCCCATCTTGCGCACTGTGTCCTGGTAAAGCAGATTTAAACTACTACCTCCGTCCATAAGGACTCGAGTGAGGTGGAACCCGTCTACTATTGGGTCGAGGATTAGTGCGGCTGGATTGCCCCTATTAGCGTTAACCGGGCGATCCGTGCGGTTGAAGGTGACCGGCCCTAGCTTATATTGTGGGACGGCGAGTTCCGTTGAGCCGCCGTCCCTAAGGGTGCATATCTGGTCCAAGTGGGAAATTTGGGTGGTATTTACCACATTAACCAATTGAATATGGGGGGGCTTGTTTTGCCCTCATGTGTTCGGCGATCTGGGCTCTTCGTCGCTATCATCGCTTTGAGACCCCTCTTCATTTTTGGTGCCTGCCTTGCTGGCTTATTTGAAGACCCAGCATTCTCTGTTGGTATGGGTGGCTGGCGTTTCTGGGGTGCCATGAATTTGGCATTGGCGAGTGAGTATGCGGTCCAGGCTGGATGGACCCGGATTTATATTTTTGGGCGGCCCTTTCCGCTGACCGGACTTTGAGCCCCTGAACCCGGCATTAACTGTCGTAGTTTTGGCGTTTTCCCCATATTTGCGGCGCTTGTGTTTGTTGCTCGTGGTTTGCCGTTGCTATCCCTGGCTTGTGATATGCCAGGTTTGCTTGTTGTATTGGTACTATGAGCCAACCAGCTATCTTCGCCCGCACAAAAGCGGGTCATAAGTGTCGTGAGGGCTGACATGGTTTTTGGCTTCTCTTGGCCAAGGTGCCGGGCGAGCCATTCGTCACGAATATTATGCTTAAATGCTGCTAAGGCCTCTGCATCCGGACAGTCGACAATTTGGTTCTTCTTGGTTAGGAACCGGGTCCAGAATTTCCTGGCCGATTCCCCTAGCTGCTGAGTTATATGACTTAAATCATCAGCGTCCGGCGGTCGCACATAAGTGCCCTGGAAATTGTCCATGAATGCCTCTGCCATGTTCTCCCAACTTCCTATGGAGTTTGCCGGCAAGCTATTGAGCCAATGTCGAGCCGGCCCTTTGAGTTTGAGCGGCAGATACTTGATGGCATGTAGGTCATCCCTGTGGGAGATATGAATGTGGAGGAAGAAGTCTTCTATCCATACCGCGGGGTCTGTAGTACCATCGTATGATTCGATGTTTACGGGTTTAAACCCTTCTGGGAATTCGTGATCCATTACTTCATCAGTGAAGCATAAGGGGTGTGCGGCGCCTCTGTGCCGGGCTATATCGCGACGCAGTTCATACGAGTCTTGTCTTCCGTGTTCGGCTTGGCAGGATTTGCTTTTAGTGTATCCGGCGTGACGATCATCATCGCGTATTGGTGCGCGCCCTCGTGATCCGTAGATCGGTCTTGCATGTTTTGCCTTGTTTTCCAATACATCTCGCACGTCCCGTGTGTTGCCCCGGGCCTTGGTATTTTTGTTTGAGTGGCGGCGGGGTGCAGGCTAAACTTCAGGCCGAAACGCCTCTCTGGCTTGGCCACAAGGTGGCCGTTCAGCCGCATCGTACACTGGTGATGTAGGTTTCAATGCTTCCTCCTCGAGGTGGGGTAGCAACCTACGCTTCGGGTAATTTTTGGATGGGCGCTCGAGTTTGTATTCCTCGACCGCAAGGACTTCGGTCCATCTGTCTGCTAGCAGATCTTGATCAACTTGAAGTTGTTGTTGCTTTTTCTTCAAGCTATTTGTTGTGGCCATAAGCCGGCGCTTGAAGCGCTCCTGCTCGACGGGATCCTCAGGCACGATAAATTCTTCGTCGCCGAGGCTCACCTCGTCTTCAGAGAGAGGCATGTAATTGTCCTCCTCGGATTCTCCATCTGTTGCCTGCTCTGAAGGGCTAGCTTGTTCACCCTCCCGCTTTCATCGTGCTGGAGGGGATTGTGGTTGTCTTCGTCACTATCCAGAGTGTTATTGTCTCTTGTGCCGATATCACTACTTTTTCTGTGGCGGGACTTAGAGCGGCGCCACTAACGTCGGCGCTTGGGTTGCTTCTTGGAGGGGTCATCCTCCGTTGTCTCATCGCCATTGCCTTCTTTGGGGGTGTCCACCATGTATATATCATATGATGAGGTGGCGGTCCAGCACCCTGTGGGCGGTGGTTCCTGTTCGTCTCCTGCATCGTCGTCCATACCGTCGATGTCTTCGGAGTCGAAGACGAGCATGTCGGTTAAATCGTCGACAATGGCTACTAAGTGGGTGGTGGGTGGGCAACAAATTTATTCATCGTCCGCGTCCCATTCTAGCCGGACATAGTTCGGCCAAGGTTCTCCTGACAAGGAGAGAGACCTTAATGAATTTAGCACATCGCCGAAAGGCGAGTGCTGAAAGATATCCGTGGAGGTGAACTCCATGATCGGCGCCCAATCGGATTCGATAGGCACGGATGCAGGCGGCTCAGAGTCCGTGGCTGGAGACGAATCTAGTGGTTCGGTGACACGGCTCTCGTAAGGGGTGAAGTCAGTATCCGGCTCCATCACCACTGAGAGTGCGGCCTCCATGGCGGGGTCTATCCCTCCGTCCTCGGATGACACAATTTTCTCTGGATTGAAGGCCGGAGTAGTTGCAGATGCGATCTCCCGAACACTGTCCGACGGAAGAGTTACGTCATGCTCGTCGTGATTGTGTGGCGCACTTGACATGTGCTCGAATCCGTCGAAGATCAAGTCTCCGTGGATGTCGGCAGTGTAGTTTAAGTTTTCGAACCTGACCTGATGGCCAGGGGAGTAGCTCTCAATCTGCTCCAGATGGCCAAGCGAATTGGCCCGCAGTGTGAAGCCGCCGAATACGAAGATCTGTCAGGGGAGAAAAACCTCACCCTGGACCGCATCCTTACCGATGATCGAAGGGGCCATCGAGCCTTACGGTGACGGCACAGTGGAACTCTCAATGAAAGCACCAATGTCGGTGTCAAAACCGGCGGATCTCGAGTAGGGGGTCCCGAACTGTGCATCTAAGGCGGATGGTAACAGGAGGTAGGGGACACGATGTTTACCCAGGTTCGGTCCCTCTTGATGGAGGTAATACCCTACGTCCTGCTTGATTGTTCTTGATGATATGAGTATTACAAGAGTTGATCTACCACGAGATCGTAGAGGCTAAACCCTAGAGGCTAGCCTATGGTCTGATTGTTATTGTCCTACGGACTAAACCCTCCGGTTTATATAGACACCGGAGGGGGATAGGGTTACACAGAGTCGGTTACAAGGGAGGAGATCCACATTTCCATATTGCCAAGCTTGCCTTCCACGCCAAGGAAAGTCCCATCCGGACATGGGACGAAGTCTTCAATCTTGTATCTTCATTATCCAACAGTCCGGCCAAAGGATATAGTCCGGCTGTCCGGAGACCCCCTAATCCAGGACTCCCTCACCAGGAGATCACCATTCACAAGGACCTTGATGGCAGAGAGGCTATGTTTGCTATGGAAAACTATGTCTACATGGCGAGCCCTAGGACTTCGGGAGCAAACTCCCCTGATTGTCAATGATACAACCTGCAGCCAAAAGAAGGTGAGAATGACAAAGGCATCTGGATTAACTTTGACAGGCAGTGATGTGGTTCAGGCCTTCAGGTTGATAGGTAATTGGGTTGTTGCGTCGAAAGGGTGGAGTACTAGTGTCTCTGGATCACTGGTGGCTGAAGCGGGGCTGCAAATTATGATGGTGTTGGATCATTGATGACCCACAAGTATATAGGATCAATTGTAGCCTTTTCGATAAGTAAGAGCGTCGAACCCAACGAGGAGCAGAAGGAAATGACAAGTGGTTTTCAGCAAGGAAATGTTTGCAAGTGCTGAAATTGTAAGTAATAGAGTAGTTTGATAGCAAGATAATTTGTAACGAGCAAGTAATGGCAATAGTAAAAATAAGTGCAGAAAGATATCCCAATCCTTTTGAGGCAAAGGACAGGCCAAAACGGTCTCTTATAATAAGCAAAGCGTTCTTGAGGGTACACGGGAATTTCATCTAGTCACTTTCATCATGTTAGTTCGATTCGTGTTCGCTACTTTGATAATTTGATATGTGGGTGGACTAGTGCTTAGGTGTTGTTCTTACTTGAGCAGACCTCCTACTTATGATTAACCCCCTCGCAAGCATCTGCAACTACGATAAAAGTATTAAGAATAAAGTCTAACCATAGCATTAAACTTTTGGATCCAATCGGTCCCTTACGGAATAGCGCATAAAATAAGGTTTAAGCTTCTGTAACTCTCGCAACCCATCATCTAATTACTACTCCACAATGCATTCTCTTAGGCCCAAATATGGTGAAGTGTCATGTAGTTGACGTTCACATGACATCACTAACGGAATCACAACATACATACTATCAAAATATCGAACAGAAATCAAGTTCACATGATTACTTGCAACACGATTTCTCCCGTGACCTCAAGAACAAAAATAACTACTCACAAATGATAATCATGCTCAAGATCAAAGGGTTATTAAATAGCATATTGGATCTGAACATATAATATTCCACCAAATAAACCATATAGTAATCAACTACAAGATGTAATCAACACTGTTAGTCACCCACAAGCACCAATATATAGTACCGGTACAAAGATTGAACACAAGAGATGAACTAGGGTTTGAGAGGAGATGGTGTTGCTGAAGATGTTGATGTAGATTTCCCTCCCCAAGATGGGAGAGTTGTTGGTGATGATAATGACGATGATTTCCCCCTCCGAAAGGGAAGTTCCCCCGGCGGAATCGCTCCGCCGAAGGGCAAAAGTGCTCCTGCCCAAGTTTCGCATTGAGATGGCGGCGCTCCGTCCCGAAAGTCCTCTCCTTATTTTTTTTTCTAGGTCAAAATGACTTATATACCAGAAGATGGGCACCGGAGGTGGGCCGGGCTAAGCACAACCCACCAGGGCGCGTCTAGGGGGCCAGGTGCGCCCTAGTGTCTTGTGCTCACTAGGTGGCCCCCTCCGGTGGTTATTTGCTCTAGTATTTCTTATTTATTCCATAAAATATCCTTGTGAAGTTTAAGCTTGTTTGGAGTTATGCAGAATAGGTGGCTTGACGTAGCTTTTCCAGGTGCAGATTTCCAGCTGCCGAAATTCTCCCTCTTTGTGTGAACCTTGCATATTATGAGAGAAAAGGCATTAGAATTACTCCAAAAAGCATTATTGTGCATAAAAACATTATAAATAACAGTAGATAAACATGATTCAAAATGGTCGTATCAACTCCCCCAAGCTTAGACCTCGCTTTTTCCTCAAGCGAAAACCAAAATCAAGAAACATGTCCACATGCTTAGAGAAAGAGGTGTCGATAAAAACAAAATATGGACATAGAAGCATCATGTGAATTATTATAACAACAACAACAAACTTTAACACAGAACTTTTATCATAGACTTCTCATAGTAACAATTCATCACACTATCGAAGTATAAAGAATAAACTCTGTTGGAAACTAACAAACTATGTTCTCGGTCAACTTTGTAACTACAATTCATCATCTTTTCAGGAAGGGTCACATATCGGAGCATTTAGGCAAGTCCACATACTCAACCATCATATAGTCTTCTATGATTGCTAACACTCACCGCATACACATGAGCAAAATGTTTCAACCGGACACATAGAAGGATAGCGGCTTATAATTTTGCCTCCCAACGTATTCACCTCAAGGGTGATGTCAATAATAATAACTCATGCTACACATATTCAACTGGACATATGTGCCTAGATCTTTCCTCACCACATGATGCTTGCCAAAGGAGAAAAATAAAAATGAATAGAGAGAAAAACTTTGACTCTTGCATAAAAGTAAATACATAAAAGTAAAAGATAGGCCCTTCGCAGAGGGAAACAGAGGTTGCCATGCGCTTATTTGTTTGTATGCTCAACCCCTTATTGCAAAAGAACGTCATGTTATATTGCCCCTTGTGATAGCAACCTTTATTATGCAGTCTGTTGCTTTTATTTCTTTGCTATCACAAGTTCGTACAACGCTCAATTTTCTCTTACACTAAATGATCTAACACTTTTAGAAGCAATTTTTATTGCCTAATTGCACCAATGACAACTTACTTGAGGGATCTTGCTCAATCCCTAGGTAGGTATGGTGGACTCTTGAAAATAAGATTTGGGTATAAGGGTTTTTTGATGCACAAGTAGTACCTCTACTTGGTGCGGAATTTTTGGCTAGCAAAGATAGGGGCAAACACCACATGTTCAAGGATCTATGACAATATGACTTCTATGTTAATATGAACAAACATAAATCATTACGTTGTCTTCCTTGTCCAACTCAACAATTTTGGCATATAATATTTTGATGGGGGCTCACAATCACAAAAGATTTGCAGGATATTGTATTTATATGTGAATCTTCTCTTTCCTTATTAATTTTTTCATGAGTTGCATCATTGACCAATGCAATGTTTGTCAATCTCTAATGAAATTTTCTACTTATACTTTTCCTGATGTGGTGTCTTCACCTACCATAAGATTAGCATATGATATTTTTCATTTATTTACTTTCTTTTTATTGAAACATGAAAGTAAAGAAAGCAAATCTCAAACTAAACTTTATTATATATCTCGCACACGATTACAAGGATAGATGACTAAGCAAACTCTCGAAAAGAAAGGATCGAACTAAACGTTTATTCATCTAAAGCAAAAGATAACTATGGATCGAGCTAAAATAAGTAAAGGCAAAACATAGTGGCAGTGATACGATACCGGGGCACCTCCCACAAGCTTGGCGGAAGCCAAGGGGAGTGCCCATACCCGATACTCAATTTTCTTTTGGTGATTAAGAAGGAGGTGGTGGTGATGAGGTAGAGGCGATACTGTCCTTCAAGATCAAGAGATTCTCCAATCTACGGATGACGCTCCGGAGGAAGATGATGTGCTCTTGATGCAGAATATTTTCACGAGTGAGATATTTATTTTGCACATGAATCATTTCAATGATTTGAAAGGCTTCAATCTCAGTTGGGTAAGATGATCATAGTGAGGTTTAAGGATATCTTCTTCTTCTACCTCAGTAGGACAGACCTGCTCAACCACCGGCGCTTGATCTCCGGTAGCCTCCTTGCTCTTGTCCCCCTTGACAGCTTCTACGGGCTCTTCTCTCTTCAGCTCGATCTTCATCAACCAAGCATCCTCTTCCACGTTATTGGAGGAAGAAGAAGACATGATGCCTGGCTCAACAGATCTGACCGAAAACAGCAAGAAAAGAGAACAGAAGATTTCTCCGCGATATGGTGGTCAATAGGTTCGGGGGTATATAAAGATTTTTTATCTTGGGAAACAAGCAAACGGAAGAAAAAACAGAGTCTGGAAGGTACCCGAGGTGGGCACAAGACACCAGGGCGCGCCCCGCTGTCTTGTGCCCACCAGGGTGACTTTCCCGGTAGTTTCTTATTTTCCTATTTTTTGTTATTTTCCAAAATGGAAAAAAAATATTTTTGCAGATTTTTTGGAATCCGTTTACTTACCGTATCACGTACCTCCTCTTTTTCCCGATTCTGGAGTGTTTCGGAAGGTGTCTTTTATGTGTTCTTCCGGTGTCATAGTTTGGATAATATTGCTTTCAACATTAATGGGCGTACCTCAGATATAATGTTTTATTCTTTGCCCATTAACAACCTTCGAGTTAGTGCCTTTGGCATTATTTATTTTTTTAGCTCCAGATCAATAAACCTCCTTGATAACATAGGGTCCTTCCAATTGGGAGAGGAGTTTTCAAGCAAAGAATCTAAAATGAGAGTTGTACAAAATAACATATTCTCCAACTTTGAACTCACTCTTTTGGATTCTTTATCATGCCATCTTTTAACTTTTTCTTTAAATAACTTAGCATTTTCATAAGCTTGGGTTCTCCATTCATCTAATGAGATAATATCAAATAACCTCTTTTCACCGGCAATTTTGAAATCATAGTTGAGTTCTTTGATTGCCCAATATGCTTTATGTACTAACTCAAGAGGAAAATCACAAGCTTTTCCATAAACCATTTTATAGGGAAACATACCCATAGGATTTTTATATGATGTTCTATAAGCCCAAAGTGCATCATCTAATTTCTTAGACCAATTCTTCCGGGACCTATTGACAGTCTTTTGTAAAATTAATTTTATTTCTCTATTGCTAAGTTCAACTTGACCACTAGAATGAGGATGATAGGGTGATGCAATTCTATGGTTAACATCATACTTGGCAAGCATTTTACGGAAAGCACCATGAATAAAGTGTGAACCACCATCATTCATTAAATATCTACTGACTCCAAACTGTGGGAAAATAACTTCCTTAAGCATTTTAATAGAGGTGTTGTGATCAGCACTACTGGTTGGAATAGCTTCTACCCACTTAGTAACATAATCAACAGCAACCAAAATATGTGTATGCCCATTAGAGGAAGGAAAAGGTCCTATGTAGTCAAATCCCCAAACATCAAATGGTTCAACAGGAAGTGAATAATTCATAGGCATTTCTTGACGCTTAACGATATTACCTATTATTTGACATTCATCACAAGATAAAACAAACTTACGGGCATCCTTGAAGAGAGTAGGCCAATAAAACCCAGATTGCAATTCCTTGTGAGCAGTTCTGTCTCCTGCATGATGTCCTCCATAGACTTCAGAGTGACATTTCTGTAGGATTTGTCCCTGTCAATGCTTAGGTACACAACGTCTAATAATACTATCTACCCCTTCTTTATAAAGATGTGGGTTATCCCAAAAGTAATGTCTTAAATCATAGAAGAATTTTTTTTCTTTTGTTGGTCTGTAAAGCTAGGTGGTAAATATTGCCTATGAGCTTTCCATATATTGTTCTTTGCTTATTTACTTTTCTGTTGCTATTGTTACAATCACTACAAAATACCAAAAACATTAATTTTACTATTGTTACCTTTTGTTACTGTTACCACTACTATCATATTACTTTGCTGCAGATATTAAGTTTCCAGGTGTGGTTGAATTGGCAACTCAGCTGCTAATACTTGAGAATATTCTTTGGCTCCCCTTGTGTTGAATCAATAAATTTGGGTTGAATACTCTACCCTCGAAAACTGTTGCGATCCCCTATACTTGTGGGTTATCAAGACTATTTTCTGGTGCCCTTGCCTGGGAGCATAGCTCTATTCTTTGAGTCACTTGGGATTTATATCTGCTTATCATTATGAAGAACTTGAGAGATCCAAAAACCAAGATTTATCCCTCAACTACGAGGGGAGGTAAGGAACTGCCATCTAGCTCTGCACTTGATTCACCTTCTGTTTTGAGTAAGCTTGCGACACCTAAACCTGCTTCTCCTATTCGTTCTGATATGTCGCATGTTATTGATGATGCCACTTCTGCTATGCATGATACTTATGATGAAACTACTTATATGCTTGATACCACTATGCCACTTGGTGAATTTCTTGATGAACAACTTGCTAGGGTTAGAGAGAATGAAAATATTGAATCTGATAATATTGATGAAAGTGATGATGAAGACTCACCTCTTATTCCTGAGGGTTATGTTTTTGAAAAAGAAGCTGCTCTAGCTATTTTAGCTTGCAAAGATAGATACGAACTTAAGATGTTATTAGCTAAATGGAATAAGCAATCTCTAAATGCCAGGATGAAACCTGACCCTGATTTTGCTACTTCACCTATATGTGTTACTGATAAGGATTATGAATTCTCTGTTGATCCTGATATAATTACTTTGGTTGAATCTGATCCTTTTCATGGCTATGAATCTAAAACTGTTGTGGCACATCTTACTAAATTAAATGATATAGCTACCCTGTTCACTAATGATGTGAGAACTCGTTACTTTTATATCCTTAAAATATTCCCGTTCTCATTAAAGGGTGATGCTAAGATATGGTTTAATTCTCTTGATCCTGGTTGTGTGCGTAGTCCCCAGGATATGATTTATTACTTCTCTACTAAATATTTCCCTTCTCATAAAAAACAAGCTGCCTTGAGGGATATGTATAATTTTGTGCAAATTGAAGAAGAGAGTCTCCCACAAGCTTGGGGGAGGCTTCTCAAGTTACTTAATGCTTTGCCTGATCATCCTCTCAAGAAAAATGAAATACTTGATATCTTTTATAATGGACTAACCGATGCTTCCAGAGATTACCTGGATAGTTGTGCTGGTTCTGTTTTCAGGGAAAGAACGCCGGATGAAGCTGAAATTCTATTGAATAATATGTTGACAAATGAAAATAATTGGACACTTCCTGAACCAGTTCCTGAACCAACTCCTGAGCCTATTCCTAAACCAACTCCGAAGAAGAGGGGTGTTCTATTTCTCAGTCCTGAAGATATGCAAGAGGAAAAGACATGTATGAAAGAAAAAGGTATTAAAGTTGAAGATGTTAAGAATTTACCTCCTATTGAAGAAATACATGGTCTTAATTTACCGCCTGTTGAAGAAACATATGATAACCCGACACAGGTAGTAAAGGTAAATTCTCTCTACAGATATGATAAAGCTAAAATTCCGTTTACTAAATTTGCTAGCCCATGCTTAGATGAGTTTGATAAATTTATGGCTAAGCAAGAAGACTTCAATGCTTATTTTGGTAGACAATTGAAATACAATTCCAATATGCTTGAACACTTGGGTGATTATATGGCTAATGTTAAAGGTGAACTTAAACTTATTAGTAAACATGCTTCTATGGTTACCACTCAAGTAGAACAAGTACTTAAAGCTCAAAATGATTTGCTCAATGAATTGAATAGTAAGAATAATGATTATGCTGTTAGAGTGGCTACTAGAACTGGTAGAATGACTCAGGAACCTTTGTATCCTAAAGGCCACCCTAAGAGAATTGAGCAAGATTATCAGAGAAATAATATAGATGCACCTGGTCCTTCTAAAAGGAAGAAAAAGAAAAATGATAGGACTTTGCATACTTCTAGTGAACCTGTTATTGATACACCTAAGAATCCAAATGATATTTCTATTTATGATGCTGAAACACAATCTGGTAATGAACCCGAAACTAGTGATAATGTTAATAAAATTGTTCATGATGATGCTCGACCTAGTAATGATAATGATATAGAAATTGAACCTACTGTTGATCTTGATAACCCACAATCAAAGAATCAACGTTATGATAAGAAAGACTTTGTTGCTAGGAAACACGGTAAGGAAAGAGAGCCTTGGGTTCAAAAACCCATGCCTTTTCCCCCCAAACCATCCAACAAAAAGGATGATGAGGATTTTGAGCGATTTGCTGAAATGATTAGACTTATCCTTTTGCGTATGCGATTAACTGATATGCTCAAAATGAATCCTTATGCTAAGTATATGAAAGATATTGTTAAAAATAAAAGAAAGATACCGGAAGCTGAAATTTCTACCATGCTTGCTAATTATACTTTTGAGGGTGGAATACTAAAGAAACTTGGAGATCCAGGAGTACCCACTACACCATGCTCCATTAAAAGAAATTATGTTAAAACTGCTTTATGTGATCTTGGAGCCGGTGTTAGTGTTATGCCCCTCTCTTTATATCATAGACTTGATTTGAATAAGTTGACACCTACTGAAATATCTTTGCAAATGGCTGATAAATCAACTGCTATACCTATCGGTATTTGTGAGGATGTGCCTGTTGTAGTTGCAAACGTTACTATTTTAACGGACTTTGTTATTCTTGATATTCCCGAGGATGATAGTATGTCTATTATTCTTGGAAGACCCTTTTTGAATACTGCAGGGCCTGTTATTGATTGCACTAAAGGCAATGTCACTTTTCATGTTAATGGTAATGAGCATACGATACACTTTCCGAGGAAACAACCTCAAGTTCATAGTATCAACTCTATTGGAAAAATTCCATTGATTAAATTTGGAGGTTTTGAATTTCCTCTTCCTACTGTCAAGAAGAAATATGATATTCTTATTATTGGGGATGTGCATATCCCCATTGAGGTAACATAGTGTTATTCAAAATTTCTCCGGTTCCATGTTATTCGGAATGAGTTCGTTAACAAGACTTGATCAACCTTGTTAGTGGATTCCTTTTGATGAGCATGAGATGGATGAAACTAGAAGGCACAACCTTCTGTACCCTACTTTTACTTTCTATTATTTATATTAAATAAAATAAAAATAGTATTTTTCTGTCTGTTATCTCAATTATCCGTGCAATATAAAAATACCCCGAAAATAAAAGTTCTCCAAATGCCCTGAAATTTAAATATGATTTTTTTCTGGAATATTTTAGAATATTTGGCACTAAGAACACAGCAGGGGGAGCTGGCACCTGGCCATGAGGTTCAGGGGCGCACCCCCTGCCTCGTGGGCCCATGGTGGCCCTCCTCCACTTATCCTTTCACCCACACACTCCTTCTTCCTCCCACAAACACGAATATCCAGCTCAAACCCGAGTCCAAGCTCGTTTTGCTGCCATTTTCGATCTCCTTGCTCAAAGCACCTCTCACAAAACTGCTTGGGAGATTGTTCCTTGGTATGTGACTCCTCCATTGGTGCAATTAGTTTTTGTTCTAGTGCTTTATTCATTGCAAATTTTTGCTTCCTAGGTGACCATGTTCTTGAGCTTGCATGTCAAATTTATATGGTTCCAAGTAGTTTTGATGCATGATATAGGCTCTAGGCACTTGTATGAGTAGTTGCTATCAATATTATTGAGTTTGGCTTACTTTTATTTTGAAGCTACTAAAAATTTCAGAATTTTTCAGAGAATAATGAAGAGATTTTTGAGGGGCTCATCGAGCCGAAGCTCGAAGGAAAAGCAAAATGAAGAAGCAATGAAGCCCAAATATAATTTGCCTCGCACCTCAGAGGTTAGGCCGTGTGAATGGCCCTCCGATGATTTCTTGAGAGCAACCGGGATTTATGAGGATTTTTATGAATTGGCTAAGAATGCAGGCCTCACCGACTTCCTCCATGACCAACGCTAACAGTATCTCTTACTCACCAATACTTTTGTGCAAAACTTCTACTATTATCCAAGGGAATCACCTCCATCAGTAGAGTTTCATTTATATGATGTGGTTAAGAAGATGTCACTTTATGTTTTTTGTCGGGTTTGTTTGATCCCTTTCTAGGGCAAAATAGAGGAACCACATCATGACGACGTGGATGGATTTATTGATACCATCACTGTAGGGGAAACGAGGAAGGTTTCCGATGCACGAATCACTAGCATACATTTTCCTATTTTACACTACTTTGCAATATTTGCTAGTTGTTGCTTAATTGGTCGCGGAAACTATGGAAACCTTAGTGTTCCTGATATTATTATTTTGTTCCAAGGTTTATTCTGTGATAACTCTGTGAGTATGGGCAGTATTATTGCTAAACGGTTAAGTCTGAACCGTAGAAAAGGTCCCATCTTTGGTGGTATCTATGCATCATGCCTAGCTACACATTTTAACATGCCTATTAGGCATTATGAGAAGGAAGAAAAATTGCTGCCTCGTGTTTATTTAGATTATAAGAGTATGGTAGCACATGATTTCATTATAAAGAATAGGGAAGGGGAACTTAAATACAAATTGTTCTTTGATAAACGTCATCCGAAGACTATTACCCTGCCTGCTCCCTCCTTGTTTGATTTATCTGCAGGCCAGTACCTCGTCTCGCTCGAGCATATTCACGCCTACTGGAACCCTGCACCAGCCAAAGAGCCAGAGTCGGAACCACCAGTTGATCCTCCATGACAGTCTAATTACCAGTGGGATCCGGAGATGATTGCCAACCAATGGCAATCAGAGTCTTCTTCATCGCAGTACGACCCCAACTATTATTATGTATATCCGCCAGGCCAACCTTGGCCATAGACCAACTTAGGCCAAATGCCTAAGCTTGGGGGAGTACGTATTTCCCACCGACATTACATTTATGTTCACACACTCATTGCTAGATGTCCGTGCTCATGCTTTTTCATTGTATCATCCATGCTAGTTTATTCCCCTTTTTTATGCTTTCTTCTTGTGTGTTTAATAAACCTTAAGAAAAACCAAAAAAATTAGTTGTAGCTTTTAATTAGTTTAATTTCCATGCTTGTAGTAGTAATTAAAAAGAAAACCCAAAAAGATTTCCTGTTCTTCTTTTGCTTGTTGGGATCTTTCCCGTGTAAATAATTTTATTTCTTTTCTTTTCTTTGGGGGTCGATAGGAGAAGACCATGATTAAATTGTTGGAGTGGCTCTTATATGCATTATTGTTGATCTGACAAAAGAGCCCATATTGCCTTGTCTTCTCCTGTTTATTGAATGATTGTAGATTCCAGCTTAGTCCAATGCACGTGCACTATTATTATTATTCACACTATTCGGTCGTGCAAGTGAAAGGCAATTATGACGATATATGTTGGACTGACTGAGAAGAGAAAAGCTGGTATGACCTCGACCTCTTTTGTTTTTGTAAATATGATTAGTTCATCGTTCCTGATTCGGCCTATTATGAATAAACATGTTTGCAATGACAACTAGAGATCATAGTTTCTTGTGCCATGCTTGATTAGCTAGGAGCTTATAATGGTTTACCTTGCGTGCCAACATGCTATTAAAATGGTTGTGATGTGGTATGATAGGGTGGTATCCTCCTATGAATGATTTAAGTGACTTGACTTGGCGCATGTTCACGCATGTAGTTGAAACAAAATCAACATAGCCTTCACGATATTTACGTTCATGGTGGATTATATCCTACTCATGCTTGCATTTGGTGTTGATTAATTTTAATGCATGTTCATGACTATTGTCGCTCTCTAGCTGGTCGCTTCCCAGTCTTTTGCTAGCCTTCATCTGTACTAAGCGGGAATACTGCTTGTGCACCCAACTCCATAAACCCCAAAGTTATTCCATATGAGTCCACCATACCTACCTATATATGGTATCTACCTGCCGTTCCAAGTAAATTTGTATGTGCCAAACTCTAAACCTTCAAATAAATATCCTGTTTTGTATGCTCGAATAGCTCATGTATCAACTAGGGCTGTCCGTATCTTCCATGTTAGGCGGGTTATTCTCAAGAGGAGTGGACTTCGCTCCTCACTCACGAGAAAATGGCTGGTCACCGGGATGCCCAGTCCCATGCTTTATGCAAACTAAATCAAAATAATTGCAAACAAAACTCCCCCTAGGACTCTTGTTAGTTGGAGGCACTCGTTGTTTTGAGCAAGCTATGGATTGATGCTTGTTGGTGGAGGGGAGTATAAACTTTACCATTTTGTTTGGGAACCGCCTATAATGTGTGTAGCATGGAAGATATCGCCATCTCTTGGTTGTTATGTTGACAATGAAAGTGTACCGCTCAAAATATTATTCATCTCTATTTCAAAACCGAGCTCTGGCACCTCTACAAATCCCTGCTTCCCTCTGCGAAGGGCCTATCTACTTACTTTCATGTTGAGTCATCATCTTCTTATTAAAAAGCACTAGTTGGAGAGCACCGCTGTCATTTGCATTCATTATTGTTAGTTTACATTGAGTATGACTTGACTAGATCTCTTTTACCATGAATTACAATGTCTAGTCAGTCCTTGATCTTTAAAGGTGATTTGCATTTATGTTTTGCGGTCTCACAAAGGGCTAGCGAGATACCATCTTGTTATATCATATTATGATTGTTTTGAGAAAGTGTTGTCATCCGAGATTTATTATTATTGATCGCTAGTTGATTATGCCATTGATATGAGTAAACTTAAGACCTAAGCGTTATTGTGAATGTGGTTAGTCATAATCTTTGCTGAAAACTTGAATGCTGGCTTTACATATTTACAACAACAAGAGCAAACAGAGTTTGTAAAAGTTTTTCTTTATCACTTTCAGTTTATCAACTGAATTGCTTGAGGACAAGCAAAGGTTTAAGCTTGGGGGAGTTGATACGTCTCCATCATATCTACTTTTCCAAACACTTTTGCCCTTGTTTTGGACTCTAACTTGCATGATTTGAATGGAACTAACCCGGACTGACGCTGTTTTCAGCAGAATTGCTATGGTGTTATTTATGTGCAGAAACAAAAGTTCTCGGAATGACCTGAAACTTCACGGAACATCTATTCGGAAATAATAAAAAATCCTTGCAAAAGATGAAGACCAGGGGGCCACCACCTGTCCACGAGGGTGGGGGCGTGCCTGCCCCCCTAGGGTGCGTCCCCTACCTCGTGGGCCCACTGGAGCTCCTCCGACCTCAACTCCAACTCTATATATTTGCTTTCGGGGAGAAAAAAATCAGAGAGAAGGATTCATCGCATTTTATGATACAGAGCCGCCGCCAAGCCATAAAAGCTCTTGGGAGGGCTGATCTGGAGTCTGTTCGGCGCTCCGGAGAGGGGAATCCGTCGCCATCGTCATCATCAACCATCCTCCGTCACCAATTTCATGATGCTCACCGCCGTGCGTGAGTAATTCCATTGTAGGCTTGCTGGACGGTGATGGGTTGGATGAGATCTATCATGTAATCGAGTTAGTTTTGTTAGGGTTTGATCCCTAGTATCCACTATGTTCTGAGTTTGATGTTGCTATGACTTTGCTATGCTTAATGCTTGTCACTAGGGCCCGAGTGCCATGATTTTAGATCTGAACCTATTATGTTTTCATCAATATATGAGAGTTATTGATCCTATCTTGCAAGTCTATAGTCACCTATTATGTGTTATGATCCGTTAACCCCAAAGTGACAATAATCAGGATACTTACCGGTGATGACCATAGTTTGAGGAGTTCATGTATTCACTATGTGTTAATGCTTTGGTCCGGTACTCCATTAAAAGGAGGCCTTAATATCCCTTAGTTTCCGCTAGGACCCCGCTGCCACGGGAGGGTAGGACAAAAGATGTCATGCAAGTTCTTTTCCATAAGCACGTATGACTATATTCGGAATACATGCCTACATTACATTGATGAATTGGAGCTAGTTGTGTGTCACCCTAGGTTATGACTGTTACATGATGAACTGCATCCGGCATAATTCTCCATCACCGATCCATTGCCTACGAGCTTTCCATATATTGTTCTTCGCTTATTTACTTTTCCGTTGCTATTGTTACAATCACTACAAAATACCAAAAACATTACTTTTGCTACTGTTACCTTTTGTTACTGTTACCACTACTATCATATTACTTTGCTACTAAATACTTTGCTGCAGATATTAAGTTTCCAGGTGTGGTTGAATTGACAACTCAGCTGCTAATACTTGAGAATATTCTTTGGCTCCCCTTGTGTCAAATCAATAAATTTGGGTTGAATACTCTACCCTTGAAAACTATTGCGATCCCCTGTACTTGTGGGTTATCAGGAGCTCGTGATTGGGGCATGCTTATAACATTGACTTAAGCCTCTCCCAAGCTAGAGTGATACTTTCTCCTTCACAAGGCCAAAAATTATATATGTAATTCCGACCACGATGAACTAGATGCCACTACTGCAGGATGCTGCTAACGCGACACTACAATCAGAGACCCTTCGAAGAAACTATGTGCGATGCCATGATCGCAAATGGTGGTGTAAAAAACTGTCAAAAAAGGTGCAAAACATTTGCGATGGAGGATGCATCAAACACGGTTCAGATTTTAGTTGCGTGTGCGATGCAGGGCATACAGTTAATCTGAAATAACTGTTTTACAATGAGGAGGAACAAAAGAAATGGGCAGCCAGATGAAGGTGTGTGCGATGTACAGCGTACGGTTCACTCGGATGAACTGTTTGTGATTAGGCAACACAATGGAAACGGTCAGCCAAATCAAAGGTGTGTACGATATACGGCATGTGGTTCACTCGGATGAACTGTTTGCGTTGAGACATGAGAACAGAAATGGTTCAAATGAACAAGATGTGTGGGATACGCGGCAAATAGGTCTGTAATCAGAAATGTGTGTGAATACTGATAATAACATAGACGATTACTGCTAATAAGATGTGTGTGTTGTGCAATGGGATTGCATACAGAAAAACAACATATACATATATATACACACTTATAAGGACATGTCTGCATAACCAAATTAAACATCCACTTACATAGGTGGCTACTACAACCATGGCATTTGCACACACCAAAGTAAACCATTACATGCATAATTACATAGGTGGCTACTTGATACGTCTCCAACATATCTATAATTTTTGATTGCTCCATGCTATATTATCTACTGTTTTGGACATTATTGGGCTTTATTATCCACTTTTATATTATTTTTGGGACTAACCTATTAACCGGAGGCCCAGCCCAGAATTGCTTTCTTTGCCTGTTTTAGGGTTTCGAAGAAAAGGAATATCAAACGGAGTCCAAACGGAATGAAACCTTCGGGAACGTGGTTTTCTCAACAAACAAGACCCGGGAGACTTGGAACCTACGTCAAGACACAAAAGAGGAGGCCACGAGGTAGGGGGCGCGCCTACCCCCCCCCCCAGGCGCGCCCCCCACCCTCGTGGGCCCCCTGTTGCTCCACCGACGTACTCCTTCATCCTATATATACATACGTACTCCCAAACAATCAGATACAGAGCCAAAAACCAAATTCCACCGCCGCAACTTTCTGTATCCACGAGATCCATCTTGGGACCTGTTCCGGAGCTCCACCGGAGGGGTCATTGATCACGGAGGGCTTCTACATCAACACTATAGCCTCTCCAATGAAGTGTGAGTAGTTCACCTCAGACCTACGGGTCCATAGTTATTAGCTAGAAGCAAGGCACGTATTGTATTGTTTCCATCGAGGATAACAAGATGGGGTTTTCATCATATTGCATGAGTCTATCCCTCTACATCATGTCATCTTGCTTAAGGCGTTACTCTGTTTTTAACTTAATACTCTAGATGCATGCTGGATAGCGGTCGATGAGTGGAGTAATAGTAGTAGATGCAGGCAGGAGTCGGTCTACTTGTCTCGGACGTGATGCCTATATACATGATCATACCTAGATATTCTCATAACTATGCTCAATTCTGTCAATTTCTCAACAGCAATTTGTTCACCCACCGTAGAATACTTATGCTCTCGAGAGAAGCCACTAGTGAAACCTATGGCCCCCGGGTCTATCTTTATAATATTAATCTCCTACTACTTAGTAATTTCCTTTGCTTTTTACTTTGCCTTTATTTTACTTTGCATCTTTATCACCAAAATACCAAAAATATTATTTTATCATATCTATCAGATCTCACTCTCGTAAGTGGCCGTGTAGGGATTGACAACCCCTTATCACGTTGGTTGCGAGGATTTATTTGTTTTGTGCAGGTACGAGGGACTGGCACGTAGCCTCCTATTGGATTGATACCTTGCTTCTCAAAAACTGAGGGAAATACTTACGCTACTTTGCTGCATCATCCCTTCCTCTTCGGGGAAAACCAACGCAGTGCTCAAGAGGTAGCAAGAAGGATTTCTGGCGTCGTTGCCGGGGAGGTCTACGCAAAAGTCAACATACCAAGTACCCATCACATACCCTTATCTCCCGCATTACATTATTTGCCATTTGCCTCTCGTTTTCACTTCACCCTTGCCGTTTTATTCGCCCTCTCTCTCTATCCTCCATCTCTTTCTCTATTTGCCTCTTTTTGGCCGCTTGCTTTTTGTTTGCTTGTGTGTTAGTTCGTTTGCTTGTCGTTATGGCTAGTACTTTACCTTCTGCCTCTATGTCTGAAATTGGGTAAATTATTGTCGATATGGACAATAATAATATCATGAAAAATTCTGATGCTCCTGCTAAAGAACCACCCATCTTACAAACAAAAAAATTCTGTCTTGGTAGTGGTAATATTATTGGAAAAGGAGTTATTCAAGATTTCTTTACTTGTGCCGGTGCTTTACCTTCTATGGGTAGTTCTATCCTTCATAGAACTAGTAGTCTTGCGGACGTTATTTCCATGCTTGTAGTTGAACTTGAAAGACAATTCATGCACATGCATCCTTGCATACAAAGGATTTTCCTGGAATTTTCTAATATTGAGCATTCTTATGTTAAGCGTGCCACTACTATATTTTTGGCTCATGGGTTTAGATTCATAATAAAAGAGGCCAAAGAAATCTTTTCACATTATAGGGTGGACGCTTGCCGTCCTCCCATAGAGGCTATCCTCTTTGATCAAGAAGAAATAATGTGTTTTCAATCTCTAGACTATGTTGCTTTCAATGAAAATCTTAGAAAAAGGGTTCCTACCAATGTATTAGTTGACAGAATCTCTAAACTTAATGATGATTTGGCTATTCGAAATAATGAACTAGGATATTCTCTTGAATATAGGCTCACAAAGTTCTGTCAAAAGAATGCTTATAATGATGAATTGGTTGTGCAATATGAAGGACCAAAGGAGGAACCTATACCTCCCAAGGTTGATCTTGGGGACTTTTGTCCCATTAAATTTAGCCCTTTTGATTACTTTTGCTTGCCTCAAAGAAAACTTGCTGCCGAACATAGAGAATATGAAATGAGTTTTAATAATCTATCTTACTATTATGGCAATACCTAGATCTATCCTTGCTTGTTATGCCTAGCTAGGGGCGTTAAACGATAGCGCTTGTTGGGAGGCAACCCAATTTTATTTTTATTCCTTGATTTTTTTATAATGTTTAGTAATAAATAATTTATCTAGCCTCTGTTTTGGTTGTGTTTTTTGTGTTTAATTAGTGTTTGTGCCAAGTAGAACCGTTGGGAAGACTTGGGGAAAGTCTTGTTACACTTGCTGTAAAAAAACAGAAACTTTAGCGCTCACGAGAACTGCTGTCATTTTTATTTGGAAAGTGATATTTAGTTAATTATTTTTGAAGATGATTAATATATAAATTCCTCACGTCCAGAAATTTATTTTAGAATTTTTGGGGTTCCAGATCTTGCTCTAGCTACAGATTACTACAGACTTTTCTGTTTTTGACAGATTCTGTTTTTCGTGTGTTGTTTGCTTATTTTGATGAATATATGGCTAGTAAAATAGTTTATAAACCATAGAGAAGTTGGAATACAGTAGGTATAACACCAATATAAATAAAGAATGAGTTCATTACAGTACCTTGAAGTGGTCTTTTGTTTTCTTTCGCTAACGGAGCTACCGAGATTTTCTACTTTAAGTTTTGTGTTGTGAAGTTTTCAAGTTTTGGGTAAAGATTTGATGGATTATGGAACAAGGAGTGGCAAGAGCCTAAGATTGGAGATTACCATGGAACCCCCAATATAATCTAAGGAAACATAAAAGCCAAAGCTTGGGGATGCCCCGGAAGGCATCCCCTCTTTCGTCTACTTCTATCGGTAACTTTACTTGAAGCTATATTTTTATTCGCCACATGATATGTGTTTTGCTTGGAGCGTCTTGTATGATTTGAGTCTTTATTTGTTAGTTTACCACAATTATCCTTGCTGTACACACCTTTTGAGAGAGCCATACTTGATTTTAAATTTGTTAGAATACTCTATGTGCTTCTCTTATATCTTTTGAGTTATATAGTTTTGCTCTAGTGCTTCACTTATATCTTTTAGAGAACGGTGGTGGATTTGTTTTATAGAAACTATTGACCTCTCATGCTTCACTTATATTATTTTGAGAGCCTTAAATAGCATGGTAATTTTCTTAAAATCCTAATATGCTTGGTATACAAGATTAACAATAAAACTTTCTTATGAGTGTGTTGAATACTATGAGAAGTTCGATGCTTGATAATTGTTTTGAGATATGAAGATGGTGATATTAAAGTTGTGCTAGTTGAGTAGTTGTGAATTTGAGAAATACTTGTGTTAAAGTTTGTGATTCCCGTAGCATGCACGTATGGTGAACCGTTATGTGATGAAGTTGGAGCATGATTTATTTATTGATTGTCTTCCTTATGAGTGGCGGTCGGGGACGAGCGATGGTCTTTTCCTACCAATCTATCCCCCTAGGAGCATGTGCGTAATACTTTGCTTTGATAACTTGTAAATTTTTGCAATAAGTATATGAATTCTTTATGACTAATGTTGAGTCCATGGATTATACGCACTCTCACCCTTCCACCTTTGCTAGCCTCTCTAATACCGCGCACTTTCGCCGGTATCATACATCCACCATACCTTCCTCAAAACAGCCACCATACCTACCTATTATGGCATTTCCATAGCCATTCCAAGATATATTGCCATGCAACTTTCCACCGTTCCGTTTATTATGACACACTCCATCGTTGTCATATTGCTTAGCATGATCATGTAGTTGACATCGTATTTGTGGCATAGCCACCATTCATAATTCTCTCATACGTGTCACTCTTGATTCATTGCATATCCCGGTACACCGCCGGAGGCATTCATATAGAGTCATATTTTGTTCTAAGTATCGAGTTGTAATTCTTGAGTTGTAAGAAAAATAAAAGTGTGATGATCATCATTATTAGAGCATTGTTCCAAGTGAGGAAAGGATGATGGAGACTATGATTCCCACACAAGTCGGGATGAGACTCCGGGCGTAAAATAATAAAAAAAGAGAAAGAAAAGAGGTCATAAAAAAGAGAAAAGGCCCAAATAAAAAAATGAGAGAAAAAGAGAGAAGGAACAATGTTATTATCCTTTTACCACACTTGTGCTTCAAAGTAGCACCATGATATTCATAGTAGAGAGTCTCTCATGTTATCACTTTCATATACTAGTGGGAATTTTTTATAGAACTTGGCTTGTATATTCCAATGATGGGCTTCCTCAAATCGCCCTAGGTCTTCATGAGCAAGCAAGTTGGATGCACACCCACTTAGTTTCTTTTTGAGCTTTCATATACTCATAGCTCTAGTGCATCCATTGCATGGCAATCCCTACTCACTCACGTTGATATCTATTGATGGGCATCTCCATAGCCCGTTGATATGCCTAGTTGATGTGAGACTATCTTTCCCTCTTTTGTCTTCTCCGCAACCACCGTACTATTCCACCTATAGTGCTATGTCCATGGCTCACGCTCATGTATTGCGTGAAAATTGAAAAAGTTTTGAGAATGTCAAAAGTATGAAACAATTGCTTGGCTTGTCATCGGGGATGTGCATGATTTAAATATTTTCTGTGGTGAAGATGGAGCATAGCCAGACTATATGATTTTGTAGGTATAACTTTCTTTGGCCATGTTATTTTGAGGAGACATAATTGCTTTATTAGTATGCTTGAAGTATTATTATTTTTATGTCAATTTAAACTTTTGTCTTGAATCTTTCGGATCTGAATATTCATACCACAATTAAGAAGAATTACATTAAAAATTATGCCAAGTAGCACTCCGCATCAAAAATTCTATTTTTATCATTTACCTACTCGAGGACGAGCAGGAATTAAGCTTGGGGATGCTTGATACGTCTCCAACGTATCTATAATTTTTTATTGCTCCATGCTATATTATCTACTGTTTTGGACATTATTGGGCTTTATTATCCACTTTTATATTATTTTTGGGACTAACCTATTAACCGGAGGCCCAGCCCAGAATCGCTGTTTTTTGCCTGTTTTAGGGTTTCGAAGAAAAGGAATATCAAACGGAGTCCAAACGGAATGAAACCTTCGGGAACGTGATTTTCTCAACAAACAAGACCCGAGAGACTTGGAACCTACGTCAAGACACAAAAGAGGAGGCCACGAGGTAGGGGGCGCGCCTACCCCCCCCCCCCAGGCGCGCCCTCCACCCTCGTGGACCCCCTGTTGCTCCACCGACATACTCCTTCCTCCTATATATACCTACGTACCCCCAAACGATCAGATACAGAGCCAAAAACATAATTCCACCGACGCAACTTTCTGTATCCACGAGATCCCATCTTGGGGCCTGTTCCGGAGCCCCGTCGGAGGGGGCATCGATCATGGAGGGCTTCTACATCAACACCATAGCCTCTCCGATGAAGTGTGAGTAGTTCACCTCAGACCTACGGGTCCATAGTCATTAGCTAGATGGCTTCTTCTCTCTTTTTGGATCTCAATACAATGTTCTCCCTCTCTCTTGTGGAGAACTATTCGATGTAATCTTCTTTTTGCAGTGTGTTTGTTGAGACCGATGAATTGTGGGTTTATGATCAAGTCTATCTATGAATAATATTTGAATATTCTCTGAATTCTTTTATGTATGATTGGTTATCTTTGCAAGCCTCTTCGAATTATCAGTTTGGTTTAGCCTACGAGATTGATCTTTCTTGCAATGGGAGAAGTGCTTAGCTTCGGGTTCAATCTTGCGGTGTCCTTTCCCAGTGACAGTAGGGGCAGCAAGGCACGTATTGTATTGATTCCATCGAGTATAACAAGATGGGGTTTTCATCATATTGCATGAGTCTATCCCTCTACATCATGTCATCTTGCTTAAGGCGTCACTCTGTTTTTAACTTAATACTCTAGATGCATGCTGGATAGCGGTCGATGAGTGGAGTAATAGTAGTAGATGCAGGCAGTAGTTGGTCTACTTGTCTCGTACGTGATGCCTATATACATGATCATACCTAGATATTCTCATAACTATGCTCAATTCTATCAATTGCTCAACAGTAATTTGTTCACCCACCGTAGAATACTTATGCTCTCGAGAGAAGCCACTAGTGAAACCTATGGCCCCTGGGTCTATCTTTATCATATTAATCTCCTACTACTTATTTCCTTTGCGTTTTACTTTGCCTTTATTTTACTTTGCATCTTTATCACCAAAATACCAAAAATATTATTTTATCATATCTATCAGATCTCAATCTCGTAAGTGGCCGTGTAGGGATTGCCAACCCCTATTCGCGTTGGTTGCAAGGATTTATTTGTTTTGTGCAGGTACGAGGGACTCGCGCGTAGCCTCCTACTATATTGATACCTTGCTTCTCAAAAACTGAGGGAAATACTTACGCTACTTTGCTGCATCATCCCTTCCTCTTCAGGGAAAACCAACGCAGTGCTCAAGAGGTAGCACTACTACACACATGACATTTCCACACACCAATAAAGTAAACTATATATTACATGCATAATTAACTAGCATAAACGGTCATCTGATCATCATCTACTTCTTTGTGATGCTTGCTCTACTTGTGGCTCGATCCGGGCTCGTCGATTTTGGTAACGAGGCACTTCCTCATGTCAATTATCCGCGTGTGCATCTCGTAGCATGTGTACACGCTCTTGGCCGCAAACCTGAGGTGAGGTTCATCCAATTGCCGCATCCAAGCCCCGTGCCAGGATACGGGACTTGTTCTCTGGGCATCCTACTTCATCTTTTCGTGGTAGGGGTCGATGATGGCCGAGGCGATCGAGTTCGACCAGGGAGTCCTTCTTCGTGCTGCCTCAGACCCTGTAGTGGTCACGGATTTTGACAAGGTTCTTGCAGGCCAAGCCCGTAACACTAAGCACTTTTACATCGTTGGTGGTTTCCACCGTCGCGAACTTGTAGTCAGTGTTGTTGAAAAACCTGTTGAAACTGTCGCAAGACTCTGTGGCCATGCAGTAGTGGTAGATGAGGACATGATGGCACACGCACAACTGGGCGACGGCAACCTTCTGATCTATGCCGAGACGACCGGTGGTGTACTGGAGGTCGATGCCGACCACCTTGTACTTGTCTCCAATAAGCAACTGCTCAACATTGTTGATGTAGTCGTCCACCACGGCCTGGTCGATGGTGTACACCACCGAGAGATCCATCTCCCTCATGTGGGTCTCCACTCTATGCTCGCCGAACTCCATTGGAGTGTCGCGGGACATCCCCTCTCTATGTGTCGTCGTGGGTGTGCTTGTTGTGTTGTGGGGCACGATCAAAAGGTTGAAGAGACTAAGGTTATAATGGTCGTGGTAATTAAAGGGGAAGCCGGACAACCAGGAATATCGGCAGGCCCTGATGGCAATTCTAATTTGCAGCGCGTAACTCCATCGTGCCACACGTAACTGCATCGTGTGGCAACGCGCGCGGCGCAACCGCATGTATACGGGGCCCCTGATGTGATCGTGTGCATGCCCAACCGTTGGCAGAGCGCGTGCGGAGGGACGCGAGGAGAGAGCTCCGCATATAGAAGTTGAACGCGCAAGGAAAAGCTGTCCACAAGCCGAGTACGCTGACGGACGCGAGCGGAGCGCGCCAAGGGACGCGAGCAGAGCACGCCAACAGACGCGAGAAGAGCGCGCCGCGGCACCTAACGGCGAGCATAGCGCTCTGCGGCGCCTAACGGAGGGATAGACCTTCATTCAAGCCAATCAAAATAAGACTGGAACGGACATGTCTGTATTGAGCAAAGGGGTCGCACATGTCTGTATTGACTGGAATGAGAATGCAATAGCAAAATAAGAATTAAGGCCACGATGATGCGATCGCAGTGGTGGTTATAGGAGGCGAGAAGAAAGATGCATCCATCAGCGTACGACCTCCTCCTCCTCAACTCAGTGCGCCGGCTGGGCTACCGACCGGCGGCTAAGGAGCGGCGGCTTTTGTGGCAAGGTCAAGGTGCTTC
This sequence comes from Triticum urartu, assembly GCF_003073215.2. Taxonomy (NCBI): domain Eukaryota; kingdom Viridiplantae; phylum Streptophyta; class Magnoliopsida; order Poales; family Poaceae; genus Triticum; species Triticum urartu. Next base: position 344,930,731 of record NC_053026.1, read on the forward strand.
TCAACAAAGGCATCCAAGGCTTCCAGCCGGCTGAAGAAGTCCAACGTCGTAGCATCCTCACTGGCCTCGTATATACCTATGTACATGATTTGCTCATACACATGGATGTGTAGGTCGACAGTTTCTTGCAGGGGAGGCGCCTCGCGGCGAGCGCGACCTCCAAATGGACATTCTTCGAGGCGTCAACGGGCAGTCGCAGGGCCACCAGTGCTTGAAAGAGGTTTCGACCATGGAGGCCGATTAGGGTGGCAGGCAATGAGGAGCTCGGACGCGCGGGCTGGAGGATTACGGCGATGTCGTCCGCGAGCTTCCTGACGACGGTGAACCTATTGGTGGTGCGAATGATCATCTGGTCCAACTGAGAGTCGTAGCTGGTGTCGACGGCGGCCATCCACCAGCCGGTCGCCAACACCGTATGGAGACGATCCATGATACCATGCCGGAGGCCGGCGTCGTGGACTATCTGGTACAGCCGCTGGCTGCTCGCGCGCATCACCACCATGAGTCTGGAGTGGGCACTTTTGCACTTATTAGTGTAGGTGCTTAGGCAAATGCTTAGGTGCGTACGATGTGGTAGATGCATTGGTATGGAGGGGCGCCTTTATGTGAGTGCAAACTGTGGTGCATTCACATCGTGATGCCTCTCTTTTCCCAGTCCTCCCATTACTTCCCTCATGCATTCACATGATGCTAATTGAAGGAGGATGCATCATTGGTCGTTCAACATTTCGGGAACAGCTACCCTCTCCCTCGTCTGCATTAAATCCGTATCGGGAACTACGCCACCCGCTGTCAAATCGAATAGTACTGCACCGCCCACTGCACGCCTAGCTGAACACGCCTCCTCGCCTCCATCTATGCTTAATTACTTAATTTTAGTTGCAAAAATTAGATACTGCTAGTGATTTTTAGCTTCATATTTTGACAAATCACGGTGTTGCAAGGTTCGCAAATGGAAATGTTACTAGATCAACAAATGTCAATCTTTCTAGTTTGACAAATGGCAACATACCCAATATGACAGATGCAAATCGCACCAAATTGTTTGTAAGTGGTTCACACAGGTCATCCAAAAGAACAGTTAGTGTTCAAGAGATGCACAAACCTGCCCCAAATGGGACAAAAAATTTACCATGGCATGTTGATGCCGCTCCATGATAGCATGCCAAGTTTCATGAATTTCAGACGAGTTTTGGATTTACTAGAATTTAAAAACCAGGCATCTCAATGTTTGCGGCCGAGTGACGGTGGCAGGGTGTTTGACATTCATTCCCATTGCTTGCATGGGACCTAAGCATGCACCCAAGGACAAAAGATTTGATTTTTCAACCAATTTATATGCACCGGAGCATGTGCATGTAATTCAAATTTGAATTATGCACATAAATGCATTGAAAACTCACTTAATGCATGAAAATGTCCAAACGAACCCTGAAAAATCACAAAAAATAACACAACACTCGTGTTGTTCTATGTTGACATGAGAAAAAGTTTGAAAGCGATAAGAGGCAATGGATATCGTTCCGCCCCCAAAGTTGGGGCGTTCCCTACCGAAATCATCATGCTTGTTGTGAGAAGCTCTGGTTTGGGAGAAGCATATACCCAAACCTGCCCCAAATGGGACAAAAAATTTACCACCGCATGTTGATGTCGCTCCATGATAGCATGCCAAGTTTCATGAATTTCAAACGAGTTTTGGATTTACTAGAATTTAAAAACCAAGCATCTCAATGTTTTGCCGGCAATCAACGGTGCCCTAGTGTTTGAAATTCATTCTCGTTTCTTGCATGGGACCTAAGCATGCACCCAAGGACAAAGATTTGATTTTTCAACCAATTTATATGCACTGGAGCATGTGCATGTAGTTCAAATTTGAATTATGCACATAAATGCATTGAAAACTCAGTTAATGCATAAAAATGTCCAAACGACCCCCAAAAAATCACAAAAAATAACACAACACTCATGTTGTTCTATATTGACATGAGAAAAAATTTGGAAGCAATAAGAGGCAATGGATATAGTTTCGTCCCCAAAGGTGGGGCGTTCCCTACCGAAACCATCATGCTTGTTGTGAGAAGCTCTGGTTTGTGAGAAGCATATACCCAAACCTGCCCCAAATGGGATAAAAAATTTACCATGGCATGTTGATGCCGCTCCATGATAGCATGCCAAGTTTCATGAATTTCAGACGAGTTTTGGATTTACTAGAATTTAAAAACTAGGCATCTCAATGTTTTTCCGGCAATCAACAGTGCCCTGGTGTTTGAAATTCATTCCCATTTCTTGCATGGGACCTAAGCATGCACCCAAGGACAAAGATTTGATTTTTCAACCAATTTATATGCACCGGAGCATGTGCATGTAGTTCAAATTTGAATTATGCACATAAATGCATTGAAAACTCACTTAATGCATAAAAATGTCCAAACAAACCCCGAAAAATCACAAAAATAACACAACACTCATGTTGTTCTATGTTGACACGAGAAAATTTTTGAAAGCAATAAGAGGCAATGGATATCGTTTCGTCCCCAAAGGTGGGGCGTTCCCTACCGGAACCATCATGCTTGTTGTGAGAAGCTCTGGTTTGTGAGAAGCATATACCCAATCCTGCCCCAAATGGGACAAAAAAATTACCACGGCATGTTGATGCCGCTCCATGATAGCATGCCAAGTTTCATGACTTTTAGACGAGTTTTGGATTTACTAGAATTTAAAAACCAGGCATCTCAATGTTTTGCCGGCAATCAACGGTGCCCTAGTGTATGAAATTCATTCCATTTGTTGCATGGGACATAAGCATGCACCCAAGGACAAAGATTTGATTTTTCAACCAATTTATATGCACTGGAGCATGTGCATGTAGTTCAAATTTGAATTATGCACATAAATGCATTGAAAAATCACTTAATGCATAAAAATGTCCAAACTAACCTTGAATAATTCCAATTCTTTTATGACACATGTATAGTTGCATGATCACTTCAGGTAAAAGGTCTAGCAATTCAAACACCGTCCATGGCCGTTGTGACCCCATTATGTAATTCAAATCAAGACGAAAAATCAAGTAGATCCCACAAAGTTTATTATACCCAACCGTGTGAGATGCAGCGCAAAATATCTTCGGACCGTGCCTGAATAAGGGACCGTGTCTGATGACACTTTGCACGCTAGTTTTTTGGCTGAAGCTATTCCAAATTTTCGACTTCCGCGGAAATATCTACGTCCCCACCCCCTCCCCCTTACCAAAAGCCACATTTCCCCTGTTTCCGCCTTCCTTTCCAAGCTGAAACCTTCACTCCTTGCTTGCAGCGTCGCCGCCTCCTCGACGGCGACCCTCCTTCACGCTGCTCAGCCTCGCCTATCCAGGCAGATAATCCACACCCGACCCCCATCCTCCTCCTCCTTCCACATCCCACATGCCCCGACCGCCGGCGCGAGCGTGACACCTTCCACCCAAATCCCCGACCCCTCCACCAAATAAGCGTCGGCCTAAGCCATGGTGAATGTAGTATAGTCAGGACCTCAAGGAACATTTGGCAGCAGAGAAGCAAATCGCGGCCGAACGCGCGGATGAGGTCGCGATGGCTGCCATTCATGCTGATCCCTAGATCTTGGAGGATCACCTCGCTATCGAGGCCACCGTTGATGCCTCGGGCGCCGATGTCGCGACGCGGTTGGCTGATGTTCATGGTGTTTTCTTGAGGCCACCATCGGTGCCTTCGATGAAGATTGCGAGGTGTTTTCTCAGCGTGCACATGCTTACCTCATCTCGAGAGCCAGCAGGTTGGTGCCCGGAGCGGCTTAGGCAACTCACCACTATAATGAGGGCACCCATGATGCGGAGGCCTCTCCCTCTTCGATGTCCAAGGAGCCAATCGTCATCGATATCTCCAACAATGAGGAGTAGCTTGTCTTATTATCTCACTATAAAGACCCATGTGCAGTTTGCTAGCTACTGCCTTTCCTTAACAAATTCTAGTGAATTGTGCTATCTACTTTTACCATGCAATCTTCTACTATAGTGTATATGTTCTATATGTCGTGCAATGTGGTGTTCAATTAACTGCTTGGTTCAATTCTACAAATGTGATGTTCAATTCTTCAGGGTGCAATATTTCCAAGTTGTTAAGCATGCTTGGTTTGGTTAACTGTTTGATATTATATTAGGAGTATGTTATATTGTTCAATTGGTGTTTAGTTAACTGCTTGGTTCATTTGTTGTGGCTTGGTTCACTTGTTGTGGTGTTTAGTTAACTGCTTGGTTCAATTCTGCAATGCGATGTTCAATTGTTGTGGCTGCATTCTGTTATTGTATACCATGTGAGGAATAAATTGAATGTGGTTGTACTAAATACATGAGAAACAAATATAATTGCTATATTTCCAAGTGTTAAGCTTACTTGGTTTGGTTAACTGTTCAATCTTCTATTAGGAGTATGTTATATTATGCAATGTGGTGCTCAGTTAACGTTTGGTTCATTTGTTGTGGTGTTTAGTTAACTGCTTGGTTCAATTCTGCAATGCGATGTTCAATTGTTGTGGCTGTATTCTGTTATTGTATAACATGTGAGGAATAAATCGAATTTGGCTGTACTTAATACATGAGAAACATATACAAGTGTTATACTTCCTAATTCTTAATCATGCTTGGTTTGGATAAATGGGTTTTCCACGTGGCTTGAATTACTCTGATGAATCTACAATGTGCTTATTTTTCATCAACATATTTTACTGATAGCATGTGAACCCTTACTTAACCTGATGACTAACTACCTTATATGTGTTGCAAGCAAACAATGGGAAGCACTGAGGTTTACAAGATGGTACAAACTATTATACCTTGCCTTTTTTTATTCCTTTGCCCCGTTTCCAATATAGAGAAGATATTTATGCACATCCTTATTTTCAGTGTTCACTGATGATTACCTCTCAAACCACCTCTATGGTCAGGAGGCGAGGAAAGCTTTCATACAACACCCACGGTTCAATATTGAAGTGTTCCTGAAGAGGTCGAAGGATGGACGGTCAATCATCCACAGGCACTGGCCTAAAGTTGCAAAGACCTTCAACATGAATGAAGGCTCAATATTCGCCTTCCGCTTCAGCAGTTTTCCAGATGAGATGCATCTCTCTATGTACCGTCTATGATGCTAATTTTGAAAGGTTCTAGATGTTGCATGTGAAACTTGCTGCTGGTGCAGTTGTGTAATGGGATAGCTGAGTGCTGAAGCTATATCATGTTGTACTCCGATGTATTTCAATTATCAAATCCTGCTTCCTTAATATGGAAATGGAATATATTATGTGCTTAATATGAATGTCAATTAGATTAGTAAATGGATTACTAATAATAGGGCAATTAGCCTGCTAATTGGGTTTTCCTATTGCAAATGGTTAATGAGAAAACACCATGGGCGATGACCTGAGGCAACGCACACAGTTTCTAGGAATAAACCGTGTTGGATCAACGAACAATCACACACGATATTCTTTTTAAAACTGTTTGCGTTACGCCACCTTGCGCAAACGTTTTCCTTGTAGCGACTGTGTGGGATGTATATACGAACGGAAACATTTAGCGGGGACTGACTGTGTGGGATGTACTTGCGACTGGAAACAATTTCACCGTATAATTGTATTTTTAGCACTACTGTACATATTTCTGTATTTGAGCGCTCGACGGTCGCACACGACCCCATTTTGCCGAGCATGTGTGCCAGGAGGGCATATCCCCAACGGTTTCTGGGTCGTGTGGGAAGGACCCCCCCCATCGCCCACACTCACTTGGCGACGATTCTGAATGCCGTCACGAAAAGGGGTTAAAATCGTTTGTTTAGGACCGACGCGTACCAGTGTGCATAGGATAATCTTTTTCGTGAAACTCCAATTTCAATCGATTCCAATTCCAAGTCCAATATCACGGCATAGACTATACCATGACAATGCTTATCCCTTCAAATATAAAGGGAAAACCTTCTTATTAACTTCATCTCTGGGTAAACCTGCAAGCTTAAACAATCCACAAATTTCTTCCACATATATCAAGTGCATATCAGGATGTTCGGTTCCATCTCCTGCATAAGAATTAGCTACCAGTTGTTCTATCATACCCGGAGGAATTTCATATTCAATATTTTTAGTAGGTGCAGTAGGTTGAGGGGTAACTAATTGTGGTTTCGTTCGAGGTGAAGATACCACGAACAAACCCCTCAAAGGATTGTTTTCCATAGTAACAAGTGACAATAAATTTTAGCACGTAGTAATAAGTTTTTCTTTACCGATTTCCACTTACCAAGAGTGCTTCACTCCCCGGCAACGGCGCCAGAAAATAGCCTTGATGACCCACAAGTATATGGGATCAATTGTAGCCTTTTCGATAAGTAAGAGTGTCGAACCCAACAAGGAGCAGAAGGAAATGACAAGTGGTTTTCAGTAAGGTAATATCTGCAAGTGCCAAAATTGTAAGTAACAGAGTAGTTTGATAGCAAGATAATTTGTAACGAGCAAGTAATGGTAATAGTAACAAAAGGGCAGCAAGATAGCCCAATCATTTTGAGGCAAAGGACAGGCCAAAATGGTCTCATATAATAAGCAAAGCGTTCTTGAGGGTACATGGGAATTTTGAAGGAAATATGCCCTAGAGGCAATAATAAAGTTATTATTTATTTCCTTATTTGATGATAAATGTTTATTATTCATGCTAGAATTGTATTAACTGGAAACATAATACATGTGTGAATACATAGACAAACAGAGTGTCACTAGTATGCCTCTACTTGACTAGCTCGTTAATCAAAGATGGTTATGTTTCCTAACCATAGACAAAGAGTTGTTATTTGATTAACGGGATCACATCATTAGGAGAATGATGTGATTGACATGACCCATTCCATTAGCTTAGCACCCGATCGTTTAGTATGTTGCTATTGCTTTCTTCATGACTTATACATGTTCCTATGACTATGAGAGTATGCAACTCCCGTTTGCCGGAGGAACACTTTGTGTGCTACCAAACGTCACAACGTAACTGGGTGATTATAAAGGAGCTCTACAGGTGTCTCCAAAGGTACATGTTGGGTTGGCGTATTTCGAGATTAGGATTTGTCACTCCGATTGTCGGAGAGGTATCTCTGGGCCCTCTCGGTAATGCACATCACATAAGCCTTGCAAGCATTACAACTAATGAGTTAGTTGCAAGATGATGTATTACGAAACGAGTAAAGAGACTTGCTGGTAACGAGATTGAACTAGGTATTGAGATACCGACGATCGAATCTCGGGCAAGTAACATACCGATGACAAAGGGAACAACGTATGTTGTTATGCGGTCTGACCGATAAAGATCTTCGTAGAATATGTGGGAGCCAATATGAGCATCCAGGTTCCGTTATTGGTTATTGACCGGAGACGTGTCTCGGTCATGTCTACATTGTTCTCGAACCCGTAGGGTCCGCACGCTTAAGATTTTGATGACAGTTATATTATGAGTTTATGCATTTTGATGTACCGAAGTTTGTTCGGAGTCCCGGATGTGATCACGGACATGACGAGGAGTCTCGAAATGGTCGAGACATAAAGATTGATATATTGGAAGCCTATATTTGGATATCGGAAGTGTTCCGGGTGAAATCGGGATTTTACCGGAGTACCGGGAGGTTACCGGAACCCCCGGGGAGGTATATGGGCCTTAGGGGGCTTTAGTGGAAGTGAGGAGAGGTGGCCAGGGCTGGGCCACACGCCCCTCCCCCCCTAGTCCGAATAGGACAAGGAGAGGGGGGCGGCGCCCCCCTTCCTTCTCTCTCTCCTCTTTCCCCCTCCCGAATCCTATTCCAACTAGGAAAGGGGAGGAATCCTACTCCCGGTGGGAGTAGGACTCCTCCTGGCCGGCCGCACCTTCTCCTGCTCCTTTATATACGGGGGCAGGGGGCACCCCTAGACACACAAGTTGATCCACGTGATCATATTCTTAGCCGTGTGCGGTGCCCCCTTCCACCATAATCCTCGATAATATTGTAGCGGTGCTTAGGCGAAGCCCTGCGACGGTAGTACATCAAGATCGTCACCACGCCGTCGTGCTGACGGAACTCTTCCCCGACACTTTGCTGGATCGGAGTCCGGGGATCGTCATCGAGCTGAACGTGTGCTAGAACTCAGAGGTGCCGTAGTTTCGGTGCTTGATCGGTCGGGCCGTGAAGACGTACGACTACATCAACCGCGTTGTGCTAATGCTTCCGCTGTCGGTCTACAAGGGTACGTAGATCACACTCTCCCCTCTCGTTGCTATGTATCACCATGATCTTGCGTGTGCGTAGGAAAATTTTTGAAATTACTACGTTCCCCAACAAATTTCTTCTAGTCACTTTCATCATGTTGGTTCGATTCATGTTCGCTACTTTGATAATTTGATATGTGGGTGGACTGGTGCTTAGGTGTTGTTCTTCCTTGAACAAACATCCTACTTATGATTAACCCCCTCATAAGCATCCGCAACTACGAGAAAAGTATTAAGAATAAATTCTAACCATAGCATTAAACTTTTGGATCCAATCGGTCCCTTACGGAATAGCGCATAAACTACGATTTAAGCTTCTGTCACTCTCGCAACCCATCATCTAATTACTACTCCACAATGCATTCCCTTAGGCCCAAATATGGTGAAGTGTCATGTAGTCGACGTTCACATGAACCACTAAGGGAATCACAACATACATACTATCAAAATATCGAACACATATCAAGTTCACATGATTACTTGCAATAGATTTCTCCCGTGACCTCAAGAACAAAAGTAACTACTCACAAATGATGATCATGCTCAAGATCAGAGGGGTATTAAATAGAATATTGGATCTGAACATATAAACTTCCACCAAATAAACCATATAGTAATCAACTACAAGATCTAATCAACACTACTAGTCACCCACAAGCACCAATCTATAGTTCTGGTACAAAGATTGAACACAAGAGATGAACTAGGGTTTGAGAGGAGATGGTTCTGTTGAAGATGTTGATGGAGATTGCCCTCCCCGAGATGGGAGAGTTGTTGGTGATGATGATGCCGATGATTTCCCCCTCCGACAGGGAAGTCCCCCCGGCGGAATCGCTCCGCCGGAGGGCAAAAGTGCTCCTGCGCAAGTTCTGCCTCGAGACGGTGGCGCTCCGTCTCGAAAGCCCTCTCCTTATTTTTTTCTAGGTCAAAATGACTTATATACCAGAAGGTGGGTCGGGCTGAGCACAACCCACCAGGGTGCGCCTGGGGGGCCAGGCGCGCCTTGGTTTCTTGTATTCACCAGGTGGCCCCCCTCCGATGGTTATTTGCTCCAATATTTCTTATATATTCCATAAAAAATCCTCGTGAAGTTTCAGCTTGTTTGGAGTTGTGTAGAATAGGTGGCCTGCCGTAGCTTTTCCGGGTCCAGATTTCCAACTGTCAGAACTCTCCCTCTTTGTGTGAACCTTGCATATTATGATAGAAAAGGCATTAGAATTACTACAAAAAGCATTATTTTGCATAAAAACATTATAAATAACAATAGGTAAACATGATGCAAAATGGATGTATCAATCATCCCTCTTCGAATGCCTTGTTGTTTTTGCTGTTTGTTCTGGATGGGTACTTCTCTCTTTTGTTATGCATATTCCTTGTCATTTGGTCATCCTCGTCTATGTCCCTCTTACTAGGTAATAGTTGCCTCTATTTAGATGGGTGTGTTTTGGTGGTGTAGCAAGACTTCTTATGAACTATCATGTCTTGTTGTTTATGTCAGTAGTAGTCACTAGTCAGTGTTTGAATGTTGTATATATCGTTGTTTCGAACTATTTATTGTCTCGAACTACTGGTGGGCTAAATGAGGTCATCACCATTCTCTAGTGTTCGGAGTATATCTCCTTTTTTCAAGTTATAATTTCAGCTCAGTGTGTTTTTGATGATGTACACTTGTTTGGGCCAGTGAGATGTCGTTGAATATGGGCCGAGTAGTAACGCAATGCCAAACATGTCAATTATGACTCTTAGGCCGGCTCTCAAAAGATCCTCAAAAAAAAGGTCGGGCTCTCAAAAAAAGAAAGAAAAAGGACTCTTAGGCCGACATGTGGGTGCCACCGGTGTTTTCGTGCGCTTGCGCGCCGAGAGCATATTGGCGTGTGTTCAAAATTCATGCTACCTTTTCATCCCCGATCTCCCGCCCCTCCCCCACCTCTGGAATCTCGATTCCTACTCCAGTTCCCACAAATCCCCCTCCCGTAGTCCCTATACTCAAGTGCACTATCATGTCGCCGGTCAACGCGGATCTCCAAGCCGGAGATCCTAAGGTTCATCCTGCCTTCGGGCGCTGTGTGCTGTCGCTCAATAGTGGCATGGCGACACTTGACGACAAGTTTGCCGGCAAAGTGCTGATGGTAACCATCAACGGAGACCGGCCTCCCGTCTCGCCAGACGACCTTGTCAAAGCTCTTGGTATTGCGCATGGCATCCAAATAAGTGACTTGCTCGTCAAAGTCTGTCCACCACCTATTGATTTCTTCATCAGGTTCCGGACAACTTTTGACTTCAGTCGTGTGTTCGAATCTTCCCGGTGTTTGTTCTGCGATGGCGCGCTGGTGAGCTTTGATTGGTGGCACCCAGGATGGGGCTCCGTGCCCTTGGGGCTTGAATTTTTAAGAAAGCTTACCTTCCATGGCATGCCTCGATGTGCTTGGAACAACAAGTCCCTGAATGAGCTTATCAATGACTTTGGAGGTGAGCTCGTAAGTATGTTTGTTCCTCCAGACAGTTGGGCTCTCACGGTTATGGCGTGGATGAAGAAGCCGTCCACCATACCGAAGGTGATTGGTGTTGCAATCCTAGTGCAAGAACCGGGGTTGTACTATTCGTCGCCACCAAGGCCACCACGGACCATGTTAGGAATGTACTTGTATCGAGTGTTCATGCATGTCGAAGAAGTGGTCAGTCCATCAATCGAAGTCCTGCTGCTGCCGCTGGTGCCAGGGTCCGTCGATGATGTCCATTACAGGAGTCAACGTCATACTTTCCCTGTGTTGCTCGGAACGATGGATGGCACAGGTCCTACTCCATCGTGCGATGGAGGCCACTGCTTCTTTGGGAGAAGAGGCAGGGATGGCTGCCTGGATGTGCTCTAATTTGAGGTAACAACTAAATCTTGTCAGATACTAGTCAAATCTGAGCTATCGGTGTGAAGCACTGATGTGCCACTACATTTGATTGTGACCTGTTCTATTTTTGTACCTGAACTTTGTGTCGTCTGTCCGTTTTCTTTGAACATCATTCAAGATATTTCCTTGTCATTAATAAATACGATGAACCGTTGTGTAAGAGTTCGTTGGTTTCAACATAGCCCTACCTGTGGCGATCCACTGCTTCACCCTGATTGTGCCGCCTGCGTGAAATTTTTGTATGCAAGTTTAGTGTGTTATGATGTTCTATATGATGGTGTCAACTATATAAGTTTTTACTGAGCGTCAGCAATGCATATGGCTTAAAGATGTATTTACGAGCATCGACTGATGGGTCTCTCTCTCTCACACACACACACAAGTGGGACCCATTGAATTATTTCTTCACTCGTGATATCTTTTAGTTAGGTTCCACTGTACTCTAAATTTTTTCTTAAGTTATTAATTGAGCTCAGTGTCTTCAAAAAGTTGTACAGAAGCCTTGTTTGGGCCTTTCCAGCGTCGTTGAATGTGGGCTGAGTAGCCATGTAAAGTTGTATTGTACTACACATGCCTTTTTTGAACATCAGCAATGCAACTGGGCCGACGGTTATACACAATATCCTAAAATAAGCGCAACCTAGCCTATCTTTCTTTTAATAAAATGCACAACCCAGTTCATTTTATATATAATAAGGTTACCAAGCCCAACTTAATTTTTTAATAATATTTGTATCTCAATATTATTTTTATATGAAATGCTCAGTCCAGACCATCATTGTTTTTTCACCCATCCCAGAAAATGGGTCCATTTCTACTAAAATCAAATGGCTTGTAAATTATCAGAAATGATAAATGCGTTGCATGTACGCAATATTACTTTTGACCCAGCTCAGTAAATAGGTGTATTTGAATAAATAATCAAATGCGTTGTAAGTTATCATAAATAGTATTTTTTTAGAAACAATTATCATAAATAGTAAATCGACTATTATTATTATTTTTAACTAGCCCAAGAAATAGATTATTTTTTGAGTCAAAGCCCAGGAAATAGATGTATTGGCAAACAAAATGAAATGGGCTGTAAAACCTAAATAACTGGGCTACATTCCGCCACAGCTTTCAAAGCTGACTTTGTTGGCCCACTAGACAAAGCCTGCGCAAGGTGTTGTCCATTTAGTGAACAAAATGATTATATGGTCTAAAACAAAGAGTCAACAAATTATTCTGACATCTGTAGTCGTTGGATTGACATCCAACGGCGATCCTGCTTCTTCAATCTCTGATCTAGTTCTCTTGCTCCAGCTGCCAAAAACACCGCCAGCTGGAGCGCCTGCATCTGCCCCCCGTGGCCGGCTGTGCTGCCACGCAGGCCTCGCCGCCCCACTCTACTCCCAACGATGGCCAGGTCATACTTGTACTCACCCACACCTTCTGTTATTCTCCGACGAAGGCAGCCTCACCCGGCAGCCGAACCAGTCCCTCGTACTCCCCTCCACCAGGGACTCTAGTGCCCCTTGTTCCATGACTCTAGATCGCTCTCACTTAGGCCTCACTGTCGTCCACCGTCTTGGTGCTCTCGGCACGGTGTGGTCAACGTGGCAAAGGAACGCCTTCCATCAAAAAAGGACTGTACGTGGAGCGGCTGGCAGCATGGTCCATGGCAGCAGCAAGGAAGTGCCTCCTTATTACGCGCAAAATAATGATTCCTCCACCAGACAGCGGGACCTACCAGAAGGGCCTCGAAAAAAATGTCTCCCCCTGACAACTGGGACTCACCAGCTACATATTCGTATGCAAGGAAGTGCGTCCGTATTACGGGCAAAAAAATGATTCTTCCCCCAGACAGCTGGGACCCACCAGCTATATCTTCGCACGGAAGGAAGTGCCTCGTTATCCTCCCTGATGGCTGGGACCCATCAGCTATATCTTCGCACGGAAGGAAGTGCCTCCTTATCCTCCCTGTCAGCTGGGACCCACCGGGCCAAACCGTACGCCGGGTTGTCTATCTGGTCGCGATTGTGTATGTACATACTGGTCGATCGGTCTCTCTGCAACGATGAACCGTGTCTGAGTAAGGAAATGCACGTGTTGTAGTAGAGCACGCGGACGTAGCATGTCAGGCAGTCCCGTCTATATACATCGTGTACACATACCTACAGCCATGCTGCAAGAAATTAAATATGGCTACGTACGTACATAAGGGCGGGGTCTCGAACGCGTACTCGTGCATACGTACGACCAGGGCTCGTGTACATGGAGAGGCAACGGACGGAAGTGATGTCGTCCTGTTCATCGGCAGCTAACCGGCTGGGTCGGAATGGAGGAAACACCGTCATCTTCATCGAGAGCCAAGTGACTGGGTCGGAACACGTCATGTTCATCGGGAGCGAAGCCACTGGGTCGGAACGCATCCTGTTCATTGATACGTCTCCAACGTATCTATAATTTTTGATTGCTCCATGCTATATTATCTACTGTTTTGGACATTATTGGGCTTCATTATCCACTTTTATATTATTTTTGGGACTAACCTACTAACCGGAGGCCCAGCCCAGAATTGCTGTTTTTTCCCTATTTTAGGGTTTTGAAGAAAAGGAATATCAAACGGAGTCCAAACGGAATGAAACCTTCGGGAACGTGATTTTCTCACCGAACATGATCCAGGAGACTTGGACCCTACGTCAAGCAACCAACAGGGAAGCCACGAGGTAGGGGGCACGCCTAACCCCCCCCCCCAGGCGCGCCCTCCACCCTCGTGGGCCCCTTGTTGCTCCACCGATGTACTTCTTCCTCCTATATATACCTACGTACCCCAAATGATCAAATACGGAGCCAAAACCCTAATTCCACCGCCGTAACTTTCTGTATCCACGAGATCCCATCTTGGGGCCTGTTCCGGAGCTCCGTCGGAGGGGGCATCGATCATGGAGGGCTTCTACATCAACACCATAGCCTCTCTGATGAAGTTTGAGTAGTTTACCTCAGACCTTCGGGTCCATAGTTATTAGCTAGATGGCTTCTTCTATCTTTTTGGATCTCAATACAAAGGTCTCCCCCTCTCTTGCGGAGATCTATTCGATGTAATCTTCTTTTGCGGTGTGTTTGTTGAGAGCGATGAATTGTGGGTTTATGATCAAGTTTATCTATGAACAATATTTGAATCTTCTCTGAATTCTTTTATGTATGATTGGTTATCTTTGCAAGTCTCTTCAAATTATCAGTTTGGTTTGGCCTACTAGATTGATCTTTCTTGCAATGGGAGAAGTGCTTAGCTTTGGGTTCAATCTTGCGGTGTCCTTTCCCGGTGATAGTAGGGGCAGCAAGGCGCGTATTGTATTGTTGCCATCGAGGATAACAAGATGGGGTTTTCGTCATATTGCATGAGTTTATCCCTCTACATCATGTCATCTTGCTTAAAGCGTTACTATTTTTTCTTGAACTTAATACTCTAGATGCATGCTGGATAGCGGTCGATGTGTGGAGTAATAGTAGTAGATGCAGGCAGGAGTCGGTCTACTTGTCTTGGATGTGATGCCTATATACATGATCATACCTAGATATTCTCATAACTATGCCCAATTATGTCAATTGTTCAACAGTAATTTGTTCACCCACCGTAAAATACTTATGCTCTTGAGAGAAGCCATTAGTGAAACCTATGGCCCCCGGGTCTATCTTCATCATATAAAATCTTCCAATACTTAGTTATTTTCATTGCTTTTATTTTACTTTGCATCTTTATCATAAAAATATCAAAAATATTATCTTATCATATCTATCCGATCTCACTCTCGTAAGTGACCGTGTAGGGATTGACAACCCCTTATCGCATTGGTTGCGAGGATTTATTTGTTTTGTGTAAGTGCGAGGGACTCGCGCGTAGCCTCCTACTGGATTGATACCTTGGTTCTCAAAAACTGAGGGAAATACTTACGCTACTTTGCTGCACTGTCAGGACCCCGACTCTAAGTCACACCGACCTATCCTGTAACACCTCATATCCCTTTGCGGCCTCACGCACGGTACTCCCACGGGTGTTGCCTTACCATGGCTCGGGACCATTTGCGCCTTTTGGCTCACATATATGATAGTGCCGCTAGCATCCATATGACAGAGAACCCGGGCCGACATGTCTAGTCATGAACCCAAAGCGGCACAAACTTACAGGGACACGCATACATGAATCAACATCGAGCATGTTGGTCAGCAGCGTGTGAATCCGGGCTGTAGCACTAGGCTAACAGGACTCTGGGAACCCGGGCTGTAGCAGGCTAGGCAGGACTCCGGATGTCACCGCGTGACATTTCTCCGAAGGGACAGACACAGGAACGAACTGAAACACATGCCGGCCAGTCAAGTGTTCCGGAGCAGTAGTGCTGGGCTAGCAGGACTCCGGTGAACCGGGCTGTAGCGGACTACTATGGCTCATGGAAGCACTAGACTACATTTCCCCATAAGATAGGCTGCCAAGGATAAACAACTAGATTGTCGGATCCCACACATACCAAGCATTTCAATCATACACACAATATGCTCGATATGTGTAAATACAACATGGCATCAGAACAAAACTCTACAACTCAAAGTACTTTATTTAAAGGCTCCGGAGAGCCATACATAACATGTTCATACAGGTAGGGGTCACATGACCCAACACTCAAGTCATACAAACATACAAGCACATGCGGAAGAAAACTAGTCTGAGTACAGACACTAGAAAGAAAGAAGGCTTGACGAAGCCTGTCTATCTACATAGGGCCCTCCATGGCTCGGAATCACCAACTGGGTGGCAAGTCACTCATCGACATCGAGATCTACGTAAAACCCGTCGGAGGGGGCGGTGTTGTCGTCTGAAATAGTAATTAAAGCAACATGAGTACAAAGGTACTCAGCAAGTCTTACAACAGATCCTACTATACATGCTCATTCTCAAGAAGGTAGTGGAGTTATAGCAGCAAGCCAGCTTCGAATCTTGGCTAAGCTATCCTACGAGACACCACTTGTAAAATAGTTTTCGCACACGAGTCCACTAATCACCATCACAATACTCCACCGTGGATCCTCCCTCGTCATCCTACGAGAGGCCATCCGCGGTACTCACACTTATCTTGAGTCTTTTAGTAGTAACCATTAACTTGTCTATGAACTATATAGGCAACCAAGTAGTCCTTTACCGCGGACGTGGCTATTCGAATAGATGATGTTAACCCTACAGGGGTGTACTTCTTCATACACGCTCTCACCACTTATCATCATTTACACGACATGTACTCGGCAACCTTCAAGTGGAAGCCCAACGAGGGTGTCGGCCACGTCCTACCTAAACACTCAAGTGTCTAGTCCAGGTCTATCGCCTATTCAGGTTCCATCCGCAGGGAGTCCGGCTGAGGTTTCCACATACGGCCCCGAACGATGTGTACAGGGTCCCGAGATGCCAAACGGGCGCCCGGCATACCCGGTCATGGTGTATCTACCGCATCATAGCCCACCCCTAGGGTCAACGCTATGCACGGCCGCCAACACATATCCTATAAACACCAGAAACTAGTTGCAACACCTGGTGAGAGAGCTAGGGTGGTTAAGAAGCCGAGAGGGTCCATTGGTTTCGGGTCCAATGCATGGTAGTAGCTGGTTCTTAAATCACACATACAGATCTCGGTGCTTAAGGACGGTTCCAACGAAACAACCCACCATGTACTCCTACATGGCCTCTCATCGATACCTTTACCAAATCGTGTTCAACACATCACTCGCATTACTGACGTATTCATTTCACTCTAGCCCATCACCCAGATGAACCAGACCTGACACAACTCTAAGCATAGCAGGCATAGCAAGGTAGGAAATACAGACATGGCTCAATCAACTCCTACACATGCTAGTGGGTTTCACCTAGTTACTGTGGCAATGACAGGTCATGCAGAGGAAAGGGGTTCAACTACCGCAGCACACAGCAGTTTGAAACGTTATTGTCTTAAATGCAGTAAATGAGAGCAGGAGCGAGAACATGGGATTGTATCGATATGATCAATGGGGCTGCTTGCCTGATGGAGTAGTAGTAGGGTACTGCCCTTCAGCCGGATATTCGAAGGTATCCTCGGAGGCACAACCTACCACGAAAGACACTACAGAACACAATCATCACATGGCAATATGCAACAATATGATGCATGCTATGACATGGCAATATGGTGTGTCTTGGCTAATGCATTCTAAACAGGTTGGTTTGAGTCCATTTGATTCAAAGATTCAAATGAAAACTCATGATATTAAATCATATAAGTGCATTAGCTTGTTTCACTTAAACAGCAAGGTTAAAGTATTCTGACATGCATGAAACCATTACAGATGGAAAGATTGGATTTTTCTGATCATTTTTCATATATAAATCTTTGCATTTGGAGTTACAGATCAATGTCTATGAATTTTTGAAGTTTGTAGTATTTTCTGGAATTCCCTGTATAAAAGTACATCCAGAAAATACTTATTGCGTCAGCAGTGCGTCATGGTGACGTCAGCGGTCAACAGAGCCGGTCTAGGTCAAACTGACCAGTGGGTCCCGTCTGTCAGTAGTTAGTTAAACTAACTAAATTTAGTTAGCGTTAAACCTGGGTTAATTAGCAGGGCGGGCCCCACTTGTCATGGACCCAGGGGGTCAAACTGGACCCACCCGAGGTCAAACTGGGTCAGCGGGGTCAAACTCGCTGGCGTTTAGCCGCCGGCGAGGCCAAACGCGGCGGGGCGATGCGGGTTTCGTGCTCCAGCGACCAAAACAACGGCGGAGCACATCTACGTGATGCGGGGAGTGAGCCGCATCGAGTGGTGGTGGTGGTTGGGCTCGGGGTCACCGAAAACAATGCCAGCGACGAGCGTGGCGGTGGCCGGAGCTCGGGTGAACTCGGTCTCGTCGCTAGGGGGCATGGCAAGGGGCATGCGGTGGTGCTACGGGTTCCTGGTGATGCGGTGAGTGTAGTGGACAAGGTGGTGTGGCCGTTGGGTGGCCGGAGCGTCGTCGGCAACGAGCTCGGCGACGGCGCGTTGCGGTGAAGCTTCGTGCGGTCGCTATGGTGCTCAAGAGAGAGAACGGGAAGGATGGAGAGGTGGCTGAGCTCACGGTGATCACGTCGGAGCAGACGGCGAGGTCGGGGACGAGCTGGTGCGGTGGGGACGGCGGAAGGGATCTCCGGCGGTGGCGGAGTCGGCAAGGTCGTTGCAGTGGCTTCGGGGCAAGCGAGCGCTCGGGGCTCGGCCTGCTCGAAGGAGAGGAGGGCGGTGGAGCTTCTGGACACGGTGGCGCAGCGCGGGGACGACGGAGAGCGTGGCTACGTCGGCGGTGCGGCGGCAGGTGCGTCGGCCATGGCGGGAGAGGGCGAGGGAGAGAGGCAGGGGCGTGTGGATGTGTCCAGGGGTTCGGGGAGGCGACGTGGAGATCGTCAGCGCGTCCAGAGGCGAAGAGGCAAGTAGGTGGCGCCGTGGCGAGCTCGCGCACGCCGGCGTCACCTCCCTGCCTGCCTGGCGGGGAAGAAGCAGCTGGCTGGCACGGGCCAGCACACTGCTGGGCCGCCAGGTGGGTTGGGCGGTGGGTTGCGGCCAGGTAAGTGGTTTTTCCTTTATTTTCCGTTTTCCATTATTTCTGCAAGTTTGTGGCATTTCTAAAAATACCTAGGCATTTCCAAAATTCACCAAACTGCACATGCTCACTGTATGGAACATATCCAACATGGAACATTTTAGTTTGGGATTATTTGGACATTTAAAATATTTACTAGCATTTAAATGCCCAAATGCAAGTTACATATGATTTAATTCAATGATCTTGTGATGACCTAGAAAATTGTGAACCCATTTTGTCAGAGGTTCTAACCCAAGACAAAAAGGGTGGACTTTTTGGAAGGGCTTTCAGGTTCATTGAAAATGATTTTAGTAAACCCTAGTTGTTTTCAGAGGGGTGTTGGGGGTTCTGTCATCCCCATTTCAAGTTTCTGGAAAAGTAAACATGATGCAACACTCTAATGCACGAACTAGCTAGGATGTGACATGCACCACCCTTTCCTCTTCAATGAAAAACCAACGCAAGTGCTCAAGAGGTAGCAAGAAGGATTTCTGGCGCTGTTGCCGGGGAGGTCTACGCAAAAGTCAACATACCAAGTACCCATCACAAACCCTTATCTCCCGCATTACATTATTTGCCATTTGCCTCTCGTTTTCCTCTCCCCCACTTCACCCTTGCCGTTTTATTTGCCCTCTCTCTCTCTCTATCCTCCCTCTCTTTCTCTATTTGTCTCTTTTTGCCCATTCCCTATTTGCTTGTCGTTCTGGCGAGTCCTCTATCTTCTCTGTTGTCTCCCGAGAATGAAGTTCTAAATTTTAAGCAAAGGGAGGGAGAAAATCTAAAAGATGCTTGGTGTAGAATTTGCAATCTACTTCTTTTTTTCTTCGCAATTTTTATGTAGGCGTTACTACTTGGCATAGATATATGCTTGATAACATTACCGGAGGGGACTTCTTGGGTAGCCATACTTTTGATTCTTACAATGCTATGATAGATTTGTTTGGCTCACCACCTCTTTTGGTTAATGGAACTATGTTAACTTTGGAGCATGTAATGCAAAAACTTGAAATATTGAAAATAAAGTTGCTACCGTTGAGTAAATTGAAAATTTCGATAAAAAGATCCACAACCAAATTACCCAATATGGATCTAAAGTAGGAGTAACTTTGAAAAATATTAAGGAGAAGGAACCTATAGTTAATGAAAGAATAAATCATGATTCCACTAGAATCGATAAACTTGAGGGAATCATTACCAACTTGGGAACCACTTTTTATTCCATAAAGAACACTCCAAGTCCTCCGACTAAAATTGCTAAGCTTATGTATGTTCCTCAAAATAAAGGTGAATCCTCTAGCAAAGAAACAGCGGATCTCAAATCTATAAGTGTTCATCCTAATCTTTTTGCTATCATTAAGGAACCATTTGCTGCTAATGATTTTTTCGATCTTGTGCCTAAAAGTTTGATAATCAATAAAAATAAATAAATTCCTAAGGACGGTAGGTGCCTCATTGAAGAATTGCCTACCAAAGATGGCAATACCTAGATCTATCCTTGCTTTTTAGGCCTAGCTAGGGGCGTTAAACGATAGCGCTTGTTGGGAGGCAACCCAATTTTATTTTTATTCCTTGCTTTTTGCTCATGTTTAGTAATAAATAATTTATCTAGCCTCTGTTTTGGTTGTGTTTTTGTGTTAAATTAGTGTTTGTGCCAAGTAGAACCGTTGGGAAGACTTGGGGAAAGTCTTGTTAATCTTGCTGTAAAAAACAGAAACTTTAGCGCTCACAAGAACTGCTGCCATTTTTATTTGGAAAGTGATATTTAGTTAATTATTTTTGCAGACGATTAATAGATAAATTCCTCACGTCCAGAAATTTATTTTAGAATTTTTGGGGTTCCAGATCTTGCGCTAGCTACAGATTCCTACAGATTGTTCTGTTTTAGACAGATTCTTTTTTTCGTGTGTTGTTTGCTTATTTTGATGAATCTATGGCTAGTAAAATAGTTTATAAACCATAGAAAAGTTGGAATAAAGTAGGTTTAACACCAATATAAATAAAGAATGAGTTCATTACAGTACCTTGAAGTGGTCTTTTGTTTTCTTTCGCTAACGGAGCTCACGAGATTTTCTACTTTGAGTTTTGTGTTGTGAAGTTTTCAAGTTTTGGGTAAAGATTTGATGGATTATGGAAAAAGGAGTGGCAAGAGCCTAAGCTTGGGGATGCCCATGGCACCCCCAAGATAATCTAAGGACACCTAAAAGCCAAAGCTTGGGGATGCCCCGGATGGCATCCCCTCTTTCGTCTACTTCCATCGGTAACTTTACTTGGAGCTATATTTTTATTCACCACATAATATGTGTTTTGCTTGGAGTGTCTTGTATGATTTGAGTCTTTATTTGTTAGTTTACCACAATCATATTTTCTGTACACACCTTTTGAGAGAGACACACATGATTCGGAAATTATTAGAATACTCTATGTGCTTCACTTATATCTTTTGAGTTATATAGTTTTGCTCTAGTGCTTCACTTATACCTTTTAGAGTGCGGTGGTGGATTTGTTTTATAGAAACTATTGATCTCTCATGCTTCACTTAGATTATTTTGAGAGTCTTAAATAGCATGGTAATTTTCTTAAATAATCCTATATGCTAGGTATACAAGATTAATAATAAAATTCTCTTATGAGTGTGTTGAATACTATGAGAAATTTGATACTTGATAATTGTTTTGAGATACGGAGATGGTGATATTAGAGTATTGCTAGTTGAGTAGTTGTGAATTTGAGAAATACTTGTGTTAACGTTTTTGATTCCCTTAGCATGCATGTATGGTGAACCGTTATGTGATGAAGTCGGAGCATGATTTATTTATTGATTGTCTTCCTTATGAGTGGCAGTTGGGGACGAGCGATGGTCTTTTCCTACCAATCTATCCCCCTAGGAGCATGCGCGTAATACTTTGCTTTGATAACTTGTAGATTTTTGCAGTAAGTATATGAGTTTTTATGACTAATGTTGAGTCCATGGATCATACGCACTCTCACCCTTCCACCATTGCTAGCCTCTCTAATACCGCGCACTTTTCGCCAGTATCATACACCCACCATATACCTGCCTCAAAACAGCCACCATACCTACCTATCATGGCATTTCCATAGCCATTCCGAGATATATTGCCGTGCAACTTTCCACCGTTCCGTTTATTATGACACGCTCCATCATTGTCATATTGCTTTGCATGATTATGTAGTTGACATTGTATTTGTGGCAAAGCCACCGTTCATAATTCTTTCATACATGTCACTCATGAGTCATTGCATATCCCGGTACACCGCCGGAGGCATTCATATAGAGTCATATATTGTTCCAAGTATCGAGTTGTAATTCTTGAGTTGTAAGAAAATAAAAGTGTGATGATCATCATTATTAGAGCATTGTTCCAAGTGAGGAAAGGATGATGGAGACTATGATTCCCCCACAAGTCGGGATGAGACTCCGGACGAAAAAAAAGAGGCCATAAAAAAAGAGAAAAGTCCCAAATAAAAAAAGAGAAGGGACAATGCTACTATCCTTTTACCACACTTGTGCTTCAAAGTAGCACCATGATCTTCATAGTAGAGAGTCTCCTATGTTATCACTTTCATATACTAGTGGGAATTTTTCGTTATAGAACTTCTCTTGCATATTCCAATGATGGGCTTCCTCAAAATGCCCTAGGTCTTCGTGAGCAAGCAAGTTGGATGCACACCCACTTAGTTTCTTTTTGAGCTTTCATATACTAATAGCTCTAGTGCATCCGTTGCATGGCACTCCCTACTCACTCACATTGATATCTATTGATGGGCATCTCCATAGCCCGTTGATACGCCTAGTTGATGTGAGACTATCTTCTCCCTTTTTGTCTTCTCCACAACCACCATTCTATTCCACCTATAGTGATATGTCCATGTCTCACACTCATGTATTGCGTGAAGATTGAAAAAGTTTGAGAACATCAAAAGTATGAAACAATTGCTTGGCTTGTCATCGGGGTTGTGCATGATTTAAATACTTTTTGTGGTGAAGATAGAGCATAGCCAGACAATATGATTTTGTAGGGATAACTTTCTTTGGCCATGTTATTTTGAAGAGACATAATTGCTTAGTTAGTATGCTTGAAGTATTATTATTTCTATGTCAATATTAAACTTTTGTCTTCAATCTTTCGGATCTGAATATTCATACCACAATTAAGAAGAATTACATTGAAAATATGCCAAGTAGCATTCCACATCAAAAATTCTGTTTTTATCATTTACCTACTCGAGGACGAGCAGAAATTAAGCTTGGGGATGCTTGATACGTCTCCAACGTATCTATAATTTTTGATTGCTCCATGCTATATTATCTACTGTTTTGGACATTATTGGGCTTTATTATCCACTTTTATATTATTTTTGGGACTAAATTACTAACCAGAGGCCCAGCCCAGAATTGCTGTTTTTTGGCTATTTTAGGGTTTCGAAGAAAAGGAATATCAAACAGAGTCCAAACGGAATGAAACCTTCGGGAACGTGATTTTCTCACCGAACATGATCCAGGAGACTTGGACCCTACGTCAAGCAACCAACAGGGAGGCCACGAGGTAGGGGACGCGCCTACCCTCCCCCCCCAGACGCGCCCTCCACCCTCGTGGGTCCCCTGTTGCTCCACCGATGTACTTCTTCCTCCTATATATACCTACGTACCCCCAAACAATCAGATTCGGAGCCAAAACCCTAATTTCACCGCCGTAACTTTCTGTATCCACGAGATCCCATCTTGGGGCCTATTCCGGAGCTCCGCCGGAGGGGGCATCGATAACGGAGGGCTTCTACATCAACACCATAGCCTCTCTGATGAAGTGTGAGTAGTTTACCTCAGACCTTCGGGTCCATAGTTATTAGCTAGATGGCTTCTTCTCTCTTTTTGGATCTCAATACAAAGTTCTCCCCCTCTCTTGCGGAGATCTATTCGATGTAATCTTCTTTTGCGATGTGTTTGTTGAGACAGATGAATTGTGGGTTTATGATCAAGTTTATCTATGAACAATATTTGAATCTTCTCTGAATTCTTTTATGTATGATTGGCTATCTTTGCAAGTCTCTTCAAATTATCAGTTTGGTTTGGCCTACTAGATTGATCTTTCTTGCAATGGGAGAAGTGCTTAGCTTTGGGTTCAATCTTGCGGTGTCCTTTCCCAGTGACAGTAGGGGCAGCAAGGCACGTATTGTATTGTTGCCATCGAGGATAACAAGATGGGGTTTTCATCATATTGCATGAGTTTATCCTTCTACATCATGTCATCTTGCTTAAAGCGTTACTCTGTTCTCTTGAACTTAATACTCTAGATGCATGCTGGATTGCGGTCGATGTGTGGAGTAATAGTAGTAGATGCAGGCAGGAGTCGGTCTACTTGTCTTGGACGTGATGCCTATATACATGATCATACCTAGATAGTCTCATAACTATGCTCAATGCTGTCAATTGCTCAATAGTAATTTGTTCACCCACCGTAAAATACTTATGCTCTTGAGAGAAGCCACTAGTGAAACCTATGGCCCCCGGGTCTATCTTCGTCATATAAAATCTTCCAATACTTAGTTATTTTCATTGCTTTTATTTTACTTTGCATCTTTATCATAAAAATGCCAAAAATATTATCTTATCATATCTATCAGATCTCACTCTCGTAAGTGACCGTGTAGGGATTGACAACCCCTTATCGCGTTGGTTGCGAGGATTTATTTGTTTTGTGTAGGTGCGAGGGACTCGCGCGTAGCCTCCTACTGGATTGATACCTTGGTTCTCAAAAACTGAGGGAAATACTTACGCTACTTTGCTGCACCACCCTTTCCTCTTCAAGGCAAAACCAACGCAATTGCTCAAGAGGTAGCATTCATCGGGAGCCAACCGGCTAGGAGGGAACAGCCGAAACGAGGTATGGCGTACCGTAGAACGGAGGAAACGAGCCTTCTGTTCGACCGCGTACGGTCGAAACGGGGTCCTGTTCATGGGGAAGGGTCTGGCATACCGCAAAATGGTGGAAACGGACTTCTGTTCGAGCTCCTAGGTTGACACAGGGTCCTGTTGATCGGGAGGGGTGTGGCATACCGCAAAACGGAGGAAACAGACTTCTCTTCGACCTCCTACGGTCAAAACGGTGGTCCTATTCATCGGGAGGGGTGTGGCGTACTGCAAGACGGGACTCCACGGGCTACTGTTCATCCACCATCGACTTCCTCCAGCCTCCACCTGCTATTGTTCATCCACCGTCTCCAGCCTCCACCAGACACTGTTCATCCAAGTGCTACTGTTCATCCAGCCTCCACTGGCTTTAGTTCAACCAGCCTACACGGGGTCCTATTCATCCACCCCCAACTGGCTGGGGTGTGTGGCGGCCTCCTTGGGCTCCTTTTCATCCAGCGGCAACCGCGTACTATATACCATGGGGTCCTGTTCATCCAGCGGCAACCGCCTATACACACGGCCGGGGACCTGTTCATCCAACCCCCACCGGGAACTGTTCATCCACAGCCAACCCAACCGGCTCGACTCACACCACGTCTCGACTCGTTCTATGTATCGCGTGCACGGCAGCAACGAGCATTGTTCATCCAGAGGCAACCCAACCGGCTAGCTACGTCTCACACGGGGGTTCAAACGGCTTCAGTAAGCATGCAGCAGCAGCGATCGATCGGGTTCAGTTAGCAGAGTAGGAGTCTCGGTTGGGTTCCGTTAGGAGAAAAGGGATCGATCGATCGGCTTCAGTACATAGCAGCAGGAGATCTCTCGGGTTCAGTTATAGCGACACGGCTCGCACCACGCGCGCGAACGAGAGAAACGCGCAAACCACACTGCATCACTCAGCCTCGACCACCCACCGTAACCGGGAACTCCTGATATTTTCCTCGCCCTCACTTCTACCATGATTTTCTCCATCATCGACGGCCCAAAGAATGTCATGCAGGTGCGTCTCCGGCCCTTCCAGGACAAAAAGCCCATTTTCCATCATGATTTTTTGTCATAGAAGTAGGAGCCCACCACATCTATGATGATACTGGGTTTTTTCATAATTAACGTCATAGAAGTGTCATAAGCATGATAGGAAAAAAATTTGTTCGGGCCAAAATGTCATAGATGTGTATTTTTTTTATAGTGCTTGCTGCCTCCATGACCACGTGTGAGTAGTTCTTTTAGGACCTACGGGTTTTTAAATCTCTCTCTCTCTCTCTTGGGTCTTCAATACCATGTTCTCATACTTGTCGAGGTCAATTCGATATAATCGGTGGTGTGTTTGTTGGGACATGATGAATTGTCACTTTATGATCAGATTGTTCACTGATTTTAATTGAATCTATTTGTGTTTTCTTGCTGCATAATTAAATACCTTTGTAATGCTCTTTGATCTATCTATCTTATTTGTCAAAGTTCGATTTTCAGTGGGAGTAGTGCTTAGTAGTGGGTTCAATCTTGCAGTTCTCTAACCCAGGGACAATAAAGGCCAAGACATGTATTGTATTGTTGCCACTAAGGGTAAAATGACGGGGTTTTGTCATATTGATTGACTTCTTCCTGTCTATATTATGTCATCTTGCTTATTGGGATACTCTGTTTCTTGTAAACTTAATACCTTGAGATGCATGCTAGATAGCGATTTTGGGGTGGAGTATTATTAGTAGATGAAATTGGATTAACGGTCTACTTATCCTAGACGTAATGCCTATATGAGATTATGCCATGAATGATCATAGTCATGAATATTGCAATATTTTCAATTGCTCAACTATAATTTGTTTACCATGCCATTCGCCTATTTTTGAGACAGAGAGAGATATGCCACTAGTGAACCTATGGCTCCCATAATGCTCTTTGATCTATCTATCGTATTTTTCCAAGTTCGATTTTCAGTGGGAGTAGTGCTTAGTAGTGGGTTCAATCTTGCAGTGCTCTAACCCAGTGACAATAAAGGCCAAGACACATATTGTATTGTTGCCACTAAGGATAAAATGATGGGATTTTGTCATATTAATTGACTTCTTGCTGTCTATATTATGTCATCTTGCTTGTTGCGATACTCTGTTTCTTGTAAACTTAATACCTTGAAATGCATGCTGGATAGTGATTTTGGGATGGAGTATTAGTAGTAGATGCAGTTGGGTTAACGGCCTACTTATCCCGGACGTAATGCCTATATGAGATTATCATGAATGACCATAGTCATGAATATTGCAATCTTTTCAATTGCTCAACTGTAATATGTTTACTATGTCATTCGCCCGTTATTGAAAGAGAGAGAGATGCCACTAGTGAACCTATGGCCCCCCTTTCCATTCTCCATTAAAAAAAATCTTCTACAAAATTGCTTTTTTATTTGCCATCTCACTTTACCACTATCTATCTATTATTTTATTTTAGCCTTGTAACTAGCAAGACAAAGGGGTTTGACAACCCTCTTGTCGCATTGGCTGCAAATATTTTATTTTGTTTGTGTGTAGATACCGCTTATATTGCTAGCTTAGAAGCTTCTACTGGTTTGATAAACTTTGGTTCTTAACTGAGGGAAAACTTTGTTGTTATCTACTTCACCCTTCCTCTTTGGGGAAACCAAACGACTCCTGCGGAGTAACACCGCATAGTTCAACGATGCAAATTTAACTTTCTTGTCTCCAACACCCCCATAAATTTCAAAATACAATTCACAATTATCTAGCCACACTTGTTTATATTCCCCATCAAACTTAGGGAAATCCACTTTTGTGTGCTTATGAATTGTGTGTAGAGCGACGCTCCTCACACAGAGACTCATGATCAAATAGGTGAGGTGCAAGGGAGGGAAAACTGTTTGATGGAGGCAGACCAGAGGATCTAGGCCCCCCATAGCTAAACCCCCGAGGATGGTGGTGCCAAATATGCCTGCTGGGCTGATGCACATAGTCCACACACACTTCGATTGTCGGAGGAGTCACACTGGTGCCGGCTGGACCTTGGGAATGTGGTGTGGGTGACTCGAGCACCTCAAAACTTGTGGTGGCATCCTTCGCATGAACTTGTAGAAGCGACACCGACTCAGTGAGCGTCTTAGGTCTGGAATCAATCATATGCATCCATGCAGCGACCCCTTTTTGAGTTGTTCCATGACGGTGTCGCGCTTCACACCGAAATTCTAGAATATTCAAGTCGAACTTATTTTGTTTTTTCTCTAACAGTTTTTATCCCCTAATATTTTATGTTTTGCCTTTTATTAGAGTCGAACTTTCTTATTCTTTTTTCTTTTGAATAATGTTCACAAATTTATATAATTGTTCAAGTTTTATGAAAAAGATATTCACAAGTTGAAAAAATGCTTGCGCTTTCAAAACTTGTCTACATTTTATCAGTAAATGTTCAGACTTTTTCCAAACATGTTCACTTTTTCTAAAAAATCGGAATTTCAAAGGTTCATGGTTTAAAAAATTGCTCATGTATTGTAACATCTCAATTTTCAATTTGGATGTTATACATAGGTCATCATATGCATATCATATTTTTTTGCATTTTGTTGGTGATCCTAGAAATCCTAAGCAACTCAAGGACCCAAGGAGAGAGTTGGGGATTTCAATTATTTTCATATTTGAATTTTCTCAAATTTGAAAAGATGATCAATTTGGTTTTAATATTTTTCTCTCCAAATATTTTCAATATTAAAAATAAAAGAGAAGATAATATGACTTCTTCAAAAGAGGAGGAATATTGGAGAAGAAAAATTAAAATCAAATTTATATTTCATTTGGACTTTATTTGCTATTTTATTTGAATTAGAAAAATATTGAAATTTTGAAAATTGCATTCTTAGGCCAAAAAATGTTCACTTTGTTATAAATAATAGGTTTAGACAGTGAAAATTGTTTTTAGCATTTTTAGAATTTTTTAATATTTTATTAGGATTTTATTCGGGCGGAACTTTATTTTTTTTAAAAAAAATTCCCTCGCCCGACTAGGTCGAAGGCCCAGCCGAGCGGCCCAGCAGCCCGCGCCGCCGTCGTGCCTGAGTCGAAGACCGGCTCCGACTCTGCCTCGCTGCCGCCTTGCCCCCTCCCCAAGCCGCCTTCCCCCTTCCCTCTTTATAAGCCGACGCACCTGCCGCCCTTTCCTCACCCCTAGTCGCTGCACCACCGCCGCCGAGCCGCGTCGCCGCCGTTGCCACTCACCGCCGCAGCCGCCCGCGCCCGCGCTGCCGCTTTGCCTCGCCGCCCTGCCGGAGTTCCGCCACCACCGTTTTCGCCATCGCCATGAACCGGTACAAAACCGCCCCGGTTCGCCGGTTTATTCCCGGGTTTTTTTTCGGTTCTCGGTTTCGGGTTAGGGTTTTCTCGGGTTTTTCTAAACGAATCTATTTAGCAAACAATCTCTGTTTTGTTCGTTTTAATGAACACGTTCGTTCGTTTGGTTCTGTTAGCGAATGTTCGTTCGTTAGCCTTTTCTTTTTATTTTATTTTTGGCCAGGGACCTATCTGCAATTATTTTTATCGTAGATTAGCCCTTGATCTTCAAACCCTCGCAACTTTTTGCTTGCTAGTCCAAATCTAGTGAAACCAATGCCAAAATCTTCGTCTTGTTCCCCTCTTTCCAGATAATCAACTTGAGCATGGTTTTGATAATTTAAAATTTGGTTTCAAGCATATTTGAATTCGAACTTCTTTTGATCATAGTTTGAGTTTCGTAGCTCCGATTTGATTGATTCTTTTTGCAAATCGAAGCTCTTCAGTTGAACTTTCAATTTGGATATTTTTATTCGAGTTTTACCCTTGCATCATATGCTTGATTGCTTATGTATGTTATTGTTTGTTTTTTATAGAGTTTCCGCAGTGTGAAGCATGCTACTACGAGTCACTAGGGTTTTCAGATCGTCAGCAAGGCAACTAACACTTTGATCATATCCCTTATTACCAAGTGTTTATGCATTAGTTTCAATCCTCAAACAGTGCATGATTAGGACTTGAATACTTTTGGGTACTGGGAAGTAGTGATGAGGTAGTACCTATTGCCCTTATTTTTAACAGTGGGAGTTACTTCTACGTATGCTTATACTGCTATGCTATGCTCGTAGACGTGGTTTGGTTTGAGTGATCCATGACAGATGTGAGTGTTTTAATTAATGGTTAAACTTAAGGTGGCTACTCTAAAACACATCTGGGTGGATTGGTTGAGGCACCCTGGAGCACCCAATGGTTGTCTGGGCACCTGGAGCAATCCAGTGTTGTCCTGGGATATCCCGAAGGACCCGTGTGATCATCCTACGGTTTGCCACCCAGGCTCAAAGGGATCATAAGATTATTCATGCTGGAAACTTCCGTGTGCACCCACAAGCCATTATGGGCTCTGGCATAGTTGAGTATCTTGTGTGACCTCTTTCAGTGGTAGGCTAGCAGATGTAGGGGGTGTAGGTGGTACTGTCTATCCAGAGAAAAGAGTTAATGCTTCTGAAAGACTGTGTCTCGGTCATCCATTTGTCAAACATCATGTAGTGCGAGAAATTCAACAAAGGAGATTGAGTCTTGTGGGGAAAAGTGCGCAAACCTCTACAGAGTGTACAAATTAATCATGGTTAGCCGTGTCCCCGGTTATGGACATCTTGAGTATCTGGTACTTGAATTATTGATTTGATCTCATCACTCTACTTAATTAATTTGTTGGGTTGATGAATATTCATTTGGGATTGAGTTGGAGGAACCTTCTCAATGTTTTCAACAAACTTTGTAGTTAAATAAAATCTATTCCTTTGTTGTAGGGAAAAACTAGCTTTGTGCAAAAATAACCATAGAGCCTCCACCAACCATATATGCATATAGTTATAGCTGTTATTTTGTTCATTGCTCTATAGTGTTATCTTGCCAGCATATTCCATGTGCTGACCTATACAGGCTGCAACATATTATGTTGCAGAGTTTCCAGATAAAGAGTGAGGTGCGCTAGGTTGTTGTCTTGCACTCAGCTATGCCGTTGGAGTTGATGGACTCATTTTACCTTCGAAGCTTCCGCTGTTATCTTCATTAAATGGCCTTCGGCCATATTATTGTAATAAGTACTCTCTTTTGAGATATTCGATGTAATAAGTATGTGATTGAACTCTGTTATAAATCCTTCAAGTACTGTGTGTGTCAGAATTACCGATCCAGGGATGACACTTATGCACAGAGGTTTGACCGTCTAAGGTCGGATCGCTACAAGATGGTATGAGAGCACACGCTGACTGTAGGACGTGGTCACTAAGATGAGCCATAGGATACTCTTCTCTACTTATTTCTGACTCTTCTCCACTTTCCACTCTATAGATGGCGGACCCAAGGAACAAGTTTGCTCAACCGGATGAAGACACCCCTTTTGGACGACACTTGAAGGAGGCCATTGGATACCTGAACATCGGAATACCAAGCTTCACCGGGACCTACACCGCCACTCTACCGGAAGAAGAGCAATGGACAGTTCGAGTGCATGTTCTAGGAAGGACATTCACACTAGTTACTGAGCCCATAGAGTTTTCCTTTGATTCACCAACCTGGAGTCTAGGAAGAGCATGGCAGCCCACATCGCCATGGGACGCATTGACGAAGTATACCAAAAGGATCTTAAGGACACCATCTACCAGATATGTGGGCGCCGATATGAGCAATGGGAGATGATTTGCACCAGGAGGGACAAGTCCATTGCAGCCTACATCCAGGAGTTAAACCAACACATTCATCGCCAGGAGAACCAGATGTGCACCAGCATGATAGACCTGAAGAAGGTGATGACCAGGAATATGGAGCTAGAAGAGGAACTCAAGTATACACGCGATCGATATGAAGAGGAAATTGCAGTGCTACTGGAGAGGAATGAAGATCTGAAGAAGAAGCTAGGAATATTCATGGGAGACCCTGCACTAGGAGGTGATGACCATCCCGAAGATTACATCATCATCGACGACACCGACTCCGACCTTGACAGTGATGATGACTATGAAGACAAAGTTGGAGTAGATATCATGGAGTCTTCTTCCAATCAAAATTTATAGTCGACCACCATATTATCAGTAGCATTCCCCCATGTATATAGTAGTCCGAGTATTTTGTAACGGTAGCTAGATCGATTGTATGCCCTTGTTTGAATTGATTGGTGTGATATGAATGTGTTTGTCTCATGTGCATACGGGTAGTGATTTTTCTCCATATGCATATCAGTAGACAACTTAGCCCGTTTTCTGAGGTTGAATCCGCCGGTATTTTCCAGTAGCACCGAGCCGATTGTTGCTGATGACTCACTCCGCAGGATTGTACGGGAGCTGACCACTGCAGGTTGCACAAAGGCTGAGAAGGTGCACTTAGCCGCACATCAATTAGATGGACCAGCAGCCTCATGGTGGGAGAATTACACATACACTTTTCCATAACCAATGTCACATGGGATCAGTTTTAGCAAGCTTTCCGTACAGCCCATGTCTCCACTGGTGCAATGAGTATGAAGAAGCGTGAGTTTCGCAACTTACGCCAGGGGAATCGTACTGTAGGTCAGTACATGGATGAGTTTAGTAAGTTAGCTCGTTATGCCCCGGATGATGTGGCCACAGAAGCAAGAGAAGTTTATGGAAGGGCTGAATGATGAGCTGAGCATGCAGTTGATGGTGGCAACATTCAATAACTACCAAGATTTGGTAGATAGGGCCATTATGATTAAAGGCAAGCAGCAAGAAATAGAGAGCCGCAAACGGAAGTATGGACAGGGGAAGTACAATTCTGGAGCTCAGCAGAAGCCTCGTTTTACCCCGAACTCGGGAGGACACACTCATAAACATGGAGGCCATACTCACAATGGAGGGAGTTCGCATAACCACAGTGGCCCCAAGAATGGGAATGGGAATGGAGGAAGCAACAGACAGAACCGTTCCAACCCAGCAACACCCGCCAGGAAGGATCTAAGTCACATTACTTGTTTCAAGTGCGGGAAGACTGGACATTACGCCACAGAATGTCCTAAAGCAAAGAATGGAAATGGCAATGGAAGCTCAGGGAAGAAGCCAAACCCTTTCACCAGAGGTCGGGTGAACCACATCAACGTGGAGGAGGTTGAAGAATAGCGATGCAGTGATCGGTAAGTTTTTGGTTAAGTTGTTTATCGCTCTCGTTCTTTTTGACACTGGTGCATCGCATTCATACATATCAAGGGGATTTGTGGACAAGTTTAAGTTGCCAACCTTAGCCCTTAGGTCACCCATGTTAGTAAGCTCGCCAGGAGCAGAGTATATGGCCAGCTGATGGTGTGACCGGTTACCCCTAACCATTGGTAGCCACGTTTTGCCTTCAGACCTAATAATTTTGGAGTCCCAAGGATTGGATATAATATTAGGCATGGATTGGTTATCAAAGTATGGAGGAAATATCAATTGTGCTAGTAAGTCAATTTTACTTACCACCCCGGAGGGAAAAAGGACCAAGTATGTGTCTAGGCATGCGCCAAAGAGGACCCAAGTAAATTCTCACTCGGGAGTTGTTCAGGAAGAAGTGCATGTTGTGAAGGATTACCGAATGCATTTCTAGAGGAACTACCAGGCATGCCGCTAGATCGAGACATTGAGTTTTTGATAGAGCTGTTGCCAGGCACCGGACCAATATCGAAGAGACCGTATCGGATGCCCGCAAATGATCTGGAGGAAATTAAGGAGCAGATTAAGGAGTTATTGGAGAAAGGTTATATCCAACCAAGTTCATCACCATGGGGAGCCCCAGTGCTCTTAGTTGAGAAGAAGGATGGATCTTTGAGAATGGTTGTTGATTATCGGGCGTTGAATGAAGTGACTATCAAGAACAAATACCCACTACCGATGATCAATGATTTGTTTGACCAGCTGCAAGGAGCTAAATTATTCTCCAAGATCTATCTTCGATTAGGATACCACCAGTTGAAGATCCGAGAACAGGATATACCTAAGACAACTTTTACCACAAGATACGGGATATACGAGTACATGGTCATGTCGTTTGGAGTGACTAATGCCGCTGCTTATTTTATGAGTATGATGAACAAGGTATTCATGGAGTTTTTGGATAAGTTTGTTGTGGTGTTCATTGATGATATTTTGGTGTACTCGAAGAATGAAGAGGAACACAAGGAACACTTGCGCTTAGTTCTCGAGAAGCTTACGGAACACCAGCTATATGTCAAGTTCAGCAAGTGTGAGTTTTGGTTGAAGGAATTTGGATTTATTGGACATGTTATATCAGGAGAAGGCATAGCAGTAGACCCTACCAAGGTTCAGTCTGTCACTGAGTGGTTGGCACCCACCTCAGTTGGAGAGATCCGCAGTTTTCTGGGATTCACAGGATATTACAGGAGGTTCATTGAGAATTTCTCCAAGATTGCGAAACCCATGACAGAGTTGTTGAAGAAGGACACCACGTTCAAATGGACCGAAGATTGTGAGGCCAGATTTCAGGAGTTGAAAAAACGTTTGGTTACAGCCCCAGTGCTGATTCTTCCAGATATACGCAAGGATTTCCATGTGTATTGCGACGCCTCTCGCTTAGGACTTGGAGGTGTACTTATACAGGACGGAAGAGTTGTTTCATATGCCTCACGACAGCTTCGACCTCACGAGTGGAACTATGTCACCCATGATTTGGAGTTAGCAGCCGTAGTGCATGCGCTCAAGACCTGGAGACATTTTCTGATTGGAAATAGATGTGATGTGTACATGGATCACAAGAGTTTGAAGTACATTTTCATGCAGAAGAAGTTGAATCTCAGGCAGAGGAGATGGTTGGAGCTCATAAAGGATTACGATATGAAGTTGCATTATCACCCAGGAAAGGCCAATGTCGTAGCAGACGCTTTGAGCCGAAAGAGTTATGCCAATACCCTCGTAAGCGGAGGATTGCCGCAGGAGTTAGTTGAAGATCTCAAGGAACTTCGTTTGGAGATAGTTCCAAGAGGTTTTGTTGCAACAATGGAGGTTTAGTCTACATTATTGGGAAAGATTCGAGAAGCTCAGAAGGATGATAAGGAAATTGCTGAGATTAAGGAGAAGATGAGCAAAGGAAAAGCCAAAGGTTACGCGAGGATGAGCACGAGACTTTATGCTTTGAGGATCGTGTATACATGCCCAATAATGCGGAGATGAGGAAGTTAATACTTCAGGAAGCTCATGACTCGTGATACTCGATTCACCCCGGAAACACCAAGATGTATTTGGATTTGAAGGGACGTTTCTGGTGGATAGGAATGAATAAGGATATTGCCGAGTATGTAGCAGTATGCGATGTATGTCAGAGAGTGAAGGCAGAACATCATAAGCCAGCCGGATTATTACAGCCTATGCCCATACCCGATTGGAAGTGGAATAAACTTGGCATGGATTTCATCACCGGGTTACCCAGGACCCGATCAGGATATGATTCTATCTGGGTAGTAGTTGATCGCTTGTCCAAGGTAGCTCACTTTATCCCAGTGAAAACCACCTATACAAGCGCAAAGTTGGCCAAGATATATATGACCAGGATCGTATGTCTGCATGGAGTTCCGAGGACCATCGTATCAGATAGAGGGACACAGTTTACCTCGAAGCTTTGGAATCAGCTGTACCAGACTTTGGGTACTAGGCTAGAGTTCAGTACGACCTTTCATCTGCAGACAGATGGACAGACCGAGAGAGTCAATCAGATTCTGGAGGACATGTTGAGAGCTTGTGTGCTAGATTATGGATCTAGTTGGGATGACAATTTGCCTTACGCAGAGTTCTCATACAACAACAGTTATCAGGCTAGTTTGAAGATGGCCCCTTTTGAAGCCTTATATGGAGGGAGATGCACGGCACCGTTAATGTGGGATGAAGTCGGAGACCGTCAATTGTTTGGACCGGATTTTATCAAAGAGTCCGAAGAGAAGGTTAAGTTGATTCGAGATAGACTGAAGGTGGCTTAGTCTAGGCAGAAGAGTTATGCCGATACTAAATGCAAGGAGGTAGTTTATGAAATTGGAGATAGAGCATATCTTTGTGTGTCACCACTCTAAGGAATTAAACGATTTGGAGTTAAGGGAAAGTTAGCCCCGAGATTTTTAGGACCATACCGTGTTCTGGAACGTATGGGAGAGGTGGCCTACAAATTGGAGTTACCCGAAGGATAGTCAGGAGGTCACGGTGTGTTTCATGTTTCCCAGTTGAAGAAGTGACATGCTGAGATGGCTGATATTCCTCTAAGAGATATAGTGCCCCTTGAAGCAATTCAATTGGAGAGTGATCTGACCTATGAGGAGAAACCCGTCAAGATTCTTGAGTTTACCAGCAGAGTTACCCGCAACAAGGTTATCAAGTTTTGCAAAATTTAGTGCAGCCACCATACCAAGGATGAAGCCACCTGGGAGCGAGAAGCAGACCTATGGAAAGACCACCCACACCTATTTTCTAGCCAACCCGAATCTCAAGGGCGAGATTCATATTAAGGGGGGTAGGTTTGTAACATCCCAATTTTCAATTTGGATGTTATACATAGGTCATCATGTGCATATCATATTTTATTTGCATTTTGTTGGTGATCCTAGAAATCCTAAGCAACTCAAGGACCCAAGGAGAGAGTTATGGATTTCAATTATTTTCATATTTGAATTTTCTCAAATTTGAAAAGAGGATCAATTTGGTTTTAATATTTTTCTCCCCAAATATTTTCAATATTAAAAATAAAAGAGAGAAAATAATATGACTTCTTCAAAAGAGGAGGAATATTGGAGAAGAAAATTTTAAAATCAAATTTATATTTCATTTGGACTTTATTTGTTATTTTATTTGAATTAGAAAAAATTGCATTTTAAAAAAATTGCATTCTTAGGCCAGAAAAATGTTCACTTTGTTCTAAATAATAGGTTTAGGCAGTGAAAATTGTTTTTGGCATTTTTTATTTTTTTTAATATTTTACTAGGATTTTATTCGGGCGGAACTTTATTTTCCAAAAAAATCTTTTCCCTCGCCCGACTGGGCCGAAGGCCCAGCCGAGCAGCCGAGCAGCCCGCGCCGCCACTGCCTTCCATCACCGTCATCGTGCCCGAGTCGAAGACCGGCTCCGACTCCGACTCGCCGCCGCCTTGCCCCCTCCCCAAGCCGCCCTCCCCCTCCCCCTCCCCTCTTTATAAGTCGTCGCCCCCACCGCCCGTTCCTCACCCCGAGCCGCAGCACCACCGCCGCCGAGCCACGCCGCCGCCGCTTTTGCGCCGCCGCCCTTGCCGCTCGCCGCCGCCGCCGCTTGCGCTGCCAGCGCCGCCCCGCCACTTTGCCTCGCCGCCGCCGTTTTCGCCTTCACCGTGAACCGGTACAAAACCGCCCTGGTTCGCCGGCTTATTCCTGTTTTTTCGGTTCTTGGTTTAGATCGGTTTAGGGTTAGGGTTTTCTCGGGTTTTTTCCGAACGAATCTATTTGGCGAACGTTCTCTGTTCTGTTCGTTTTAACGAACACGTTCGTTCGTTTGGTTCTGTTAGCGAACGTTCGTTCGTTAGCCTTTTCTTTTTTTATTTTATTTTCAGCCAGGGACCTATCCACGATTATTTTTATCGCAGATTAGCCCCTGATATTCAAACCCTCACAACTTTTTGGTCGCTAGTCCAAATCCAGTGAAACCAACGCCAAAATCTTCGTATTGTTCCCCTATTTCCAGATAATCAACTTGCACATGGTTTTGACAACTTAAAATTTGGTTTCAAGCAGATTTGAGTTCGAATTTGTTTTGATCGTAGTTTGAGTTTCGTAGCTCCGATTTGATTGATTCTTTTTGGAAATCGAAGCTCTTGAGTTGAATTTTCAGTTTGGATCTTTTTATTCGAGTTTTACCCTTGCATACTATGCTTGATTGCTTATGTATGTTATTGTTTTTTTATGATAGAGTTTCCGGAGTGCGAAGCGTGCTACTACGAGTCACTAGGGTTTTCAGATCGTCAGCAAGGCAAGTAACACTTTGATCATATCCCTTATTACCCAGTTTTTATGCATTAGTTTCAATCCTCAAACACTGCATGATTAGGACTTGAATACTTGTGGGTACTGGGAAGTAGTGATGAGGTAGTACCTATCGCCCTTATTTTTAACCTTGGGAGTTATTTCTACGTATGCTTATACTGCTATGCTATGCTCGTAGACGTGGTTTGGTTTGAGTGATCCATGACAGATGTGAGCGTTTTAATTAATGGTTAAACTTCAGGTTGCTACTTTAAAACACATCTGGGTGGATTGGTTGAGGCACCCTAGAGCACCCAGTGGTTGTCTGGGCACCTGGAGCAATCGAGTGTTGTCCTGGGATATCCCATAGTACCCGTGTGATCATCCTACAGTTTGCCACCCAGGCTCAAAGGGATCATAAGATTATTCATGCTGGAAACTTCCGTGTGCAGCCATAAGCCATTATGGGCTCTGGCATAGTTGAGTATGTTGTGTGACCTCTTTCAGTGGTAGGCTAGCAGATGTAGGGGATGTAGGTGGTACTGTCTACCCAGAGTGAAGCGTTAATGCTTCTGAAAGACTGTGTCTCGGTCATCCATTGCTCAAACATCATGTAGTGCGAGAAATTCAATGGAGGAGATCGAGTCTTGTGGGGAAAAGTGCGCAAACCTCTGTAAAGTATATAAACTAATGGTTAGCCGTGTCCCCGGTTATGGACATCTTGAGTATCTGGTATTTGAATTATTGATTTGATCTCATCACTGTACTTAATTAATTTGTTGGGTTGATGAATATTAATTTGGGATTGAGTTGGAGGAACCTTCTCAATGTTTTCAACAAACTTTGTAGTTAAATAAAATCTATTCCTTTGTTGTACAGAAAAACTAGCTTTCTGCAAAAATAACCATAGAGCCTCCATCAGCCATATATGCATATAGTTATAGTTGTTATTTTGTTCATTACTCTATAGTGTTATCTTGCCAGCATATTTCATGTGTCGACTTACACAGGCTGCAATGTAGTATATTGCAGAGTTTTCAGATGAAGAGTATGGTGCGCTAGGTCGTTGTCGTGCACTCAGCTATGCTGTTGGAGTTTATGGACTCATTTTACCTTCGAAGCTTCCGATGTTATCTTCATTAGATGGCCTTCAGCCATATTATTGTAATAAGTACTCTCTTTTGAGATATTCGATGTAATAAGTGTGTGATTGAACTATATTGTAAATCTTTTAACTATTGTGTGTGTCGACATTACCGATCCACGGATGACTATTATGCACAGAGATTTGACCGTCTGAGGTCGGATCGCTACATGTATTCAAAAAATGTTCATGGTTCAATAAACTGGTCACGTTTCAAAATGCTTGTGCTTTCAAAAAAATATTTTAAAGCAAAAAAAACCAAGAAAAATCATGGGGTGAAAAATTGCTCCCAGTTCTGCAAAAAGGGTTCAAGTTTCAAAATTTTGTTAAAAAATCAAAAAACAATAGCGCTTTCCTAAAGATGTTCGAATTTCAAAAAAATCATGTTTAAAAAACATAATTTCACAAAAAAAATCTAAATAATGTTTGCGGTTTCAACAAAAATGTTCAGACTTTGAAAGTCATTTTGAATTTTCACATAATGTTCGTGTATTGAAAAATTGTTCAGAGTTTCAAAAACTGTCTGGTTTTTTCAAAAACTGTTCACCTTTTATAGAAAACGTTCTAAAATTTTAAAGTTGATCGGCTTTTGAAATAAATAAACATTATTTAGATTGAAATAAAAATGAACAAAGGACTAAAACGCAATAGAAAAAACACTAAGGGTGTGTTTGGTAGAAGTTCCCATCATATTATTGTTGTTTCCCTTTCAGACATGCTAGCTCTAGATATGGTGAGTACAAACATTTGATGTTGTTTTGTAGCGGTGTATGTGCTCGGACATGCTGAGATAAGTCTTTGTTTGGTAGCCTGCATGTGTTCAGACATGTTGAACAATTTTTAATTCCGACTTTTTAATGTGAACAAAATTTGCAAAATGTGAAGAAAAATTTAAATATATTTTGGAATTATGAATTTTTCATAAAAAAAAGATTTTTTAAACTTAAAAAATTTGGAAATTCTGAACTTTTAAAAAAATTTAAAAATTTCAAACATTTTTCAAAAGTTAAACAAAATTTGAAATTCTGAAATTTTTGAAAATTTTAGCACATTTTAAATTCTGTTTATTTTAAAATTTTAAAGAAATTATGAATTATGTTTTTCTAAAGTTAAACAAAATTTCAAATTCTGAACATTTCTTAAGAATTTAGATTTTTTTAAAATTCTGAATATTTCTTGAATATTTAAATAAAATTTGAAATTCTGAACATCTTTTGAGGTTTTAAACAGTATTCAAAATTAAGAACATTTTTTGAGATTTTTTTTGTAATTTTGAACATTTTTTGAGAATTTAAACAAATTTTGTAATTTTGAACATTTTTCTAGGGTTGGGGACGAGCATAGCTGCCTCCATGCAACATGTCTGGGCGTGCTCAACTCAGCATGGCTGAGAGGTCTTTTGCATGGAATGGGCATAGTCAAGATGAGCCTATACACCCTACCAAACACTCAAAAGTGGGTTTTGTAAGGAACTTCTAAGCTCATGCATTCTCCATGAACCCTACCAAACACAGCCTAAAAACCTGTTAGCTAGGACTGCTCGCTAGAAAAAGAAAAGAAAAATCTGCTCCCTGGAACCTGCTCTGTCGCACAGGAAAATGGGTGCGCTATGTGCCGCCTGTTCTGAGGCAGAAGCCCGCCTCGCCTACAGGGCGCTGCTGGTTGGCCGGCCCAATAGGAGTGCACGTGAAGCTGACGTCACTAGATTATATTTCTTTTATTTTTAAATTACAAACCTTAAATTTACTTAATAAATTTAAAATCAAGAATTTGGAAAAATGTTACAATAGTGTAAAAATATTTTTTGTGCAATTTTTCTAATGTTGGTAACTTAAAAAAATCGTGACAAAGAAAAAATGTTCCCACATTTCGTAAAAACGTATGCAAATTGTTTTGGAAAATGCTTTTTACAATGTAATAAATAAATATAGTGTAAAAAATTGTTTCATACCATTCAAAAATATACGTAACATATTGCAGAAATACTTTCCCTTTAAAACAAATGTTCATGATAGTTAAAATGTTTAGATACAATGTGAAAAATGTCTGCATAGGTTAAAAAAATGTTGATTTCCACTAAAAAAATGTATGTGAAATTTTAGAGAAATAATCACATGTTTCATATCAGTAAAAAAACAAAATTGTTTATACAATGTAAAAAAATGTTTGCAGAATTTTGGAAAATGTTTATTGGCATTGAAAAAACGTACAACTTGTATTTCATATTTTTTTACCGTGTATTCGAAAACATGTATTTAAGAAAATGTATATCATGTACTTGAAAATGTCCAACGTTTATGAGAAAAACGTTTCATGAGTTGTATACCAAGAAAAATGTAGAGATGGGTTCTGAAAAAGAAAACAGATAAAAACCACAAAGAAACAAAAAACAAAAGAAAGTAAATAAACCCAAGAAAGAAGCAAACAAACCAAAAGTATAACATATAAAGAAAGGAAATCCAAGGAGAAACAAAGAAAATGCCTAAAGAAAACTGTTAAAAATAAATAAAAACAAAAGAAAAACAAAGAAAACCAGACCGAGCGAACCTATAACGGGCATTTCCTAACGGGCGCCTTAAGCGCCCGTTTCTTCAGTAACCGCAAACGGGCGCATACCCCTCGAATTTCCTAAGCGCGGTATCAAGCTCGCGATCTCTCAGTTGATAAAGCAGCGAACTGACCAGCAGGACATCCTACCGCAAGTGTCTATTGATTTCTTCCCGCTGTTTTTATTACATAGGCCGCGGGAGCCCCCCAAACCAATTTTCCACGGCTTCGTGATTTCTAGGCGTTTTTTTCTGGTTCCTTTTTTCCTTTTCTTTTTATTTTCTTAAATGCGCGAACGTTTTTCAAAGTCCTAAACTTTTTTCAAGTTGAATTAACTTTTGTTAAAATCGGTGAACTTTTTTCAATTTCAGGAAAAAATTTCAAAATCAATGATTTTTTTTTTGAATTTGATGAAAGTTTTTCAAAATCTATGAACTTTTTTTAAATTCTGTGAAATTTTTTAAATCGATGAACTTTTTTTAAAATTCAGTGAACTTTTTTAAATCGATGAACTTTTTTAAAATTTAGTGAAATTTTATAAATCGATGAACTTTTTTAAAATTCAGTGAACTTTTTTCAAAATCGATGAACTCTTTTCAAATTTTATGAACTTTTTTGAATTTGATGAAAGTTTTTCAAAATCGATGAACTCTTTTTCAATATTGATGAACTCTTTTTCAAAATCGATGAACTTTTTTTAAATTTGATGAACTTTTTTCAAAATCGATGAGCTCTGTTCAAATTCGATGAGCTTTTTCAAAATTAATGAACTCTTTTTCAAATTCAATGAACTTTTTCAAAACTTGTGATTTTCTTTAAATTTGATGAATTTTTTTCAAATTTGATAAACTTCTTTCAAAATCGATGAACTCAAATTCGATGAAACTTTTCAAAATCGATGAACTTTTTTTCATTTTTAATGAACTTTTTTTCGAAATTGATTTTTCTTTATTAATGAACTTTTTTTCAAATTTGGGAACTTTTTTGTAAGTTCCTGGACTTTCTTTCAAGTTTATGAAAATTCTTGAATTCACGAAATATTTCAAAATTTTCGATTTTTTGTTTTTTTTTGTTCATCAAAAGTCAATACTTGACCGATTCAGGGGAGCGAAGTAGGCGATGGAGGGAGAATGAACGAGGGAGCGAGGGAGCGAACGAGCAGAAGTGGAACAAGCGAACTATGCAAGCTGGGCCGGCCCAGTTCGCGCGCGTGTGGGCGCCAGAACGGGAACCGGCGCTGAAGGCGCTCGTTAGGCGCCCCCCTACAACGACACACCGCCACGAGCGGCAGGGACTATCGCGTTAATTACTCCAGCCCACTAGTAGTCTTCCGCGGGGGATTTCTATTAGAAATCGGTACAGACAACACATAGCTGTTGCGCAGCAAAACCCGCTCATTGGAACCACTCGCTTGAACACGAAAGAGTCAGAGGATCAGCCCGTTAAGAGCAATTTTAGCAGATCCTGCAAAACGCGTTTGCAGTTTGCGTAAAATAGTTTTTGCAGGCCGGTGCAAACTAGCACAGATGCAGATCCCCAAACGGATCCGTAAAAAAGTATATTCGTGGAATATGCTTTTTTACGGGTCGGCTATGCGGGTTCTGCGTGAACACCACTGTGACGATCCACAAACAGATAAACTGCAAATCTCGCATTTCATATAGGATTTCATAAACAAGTTTAAATTCAAACGACATAAACAGTTTTACGCTAGAAGTCAAGTTCATTACGGCTAACGCAAAAAAGGGCCCTGCAAAAAATTTGCGCCCATGTCCCGCATCATCTGGACCGATCTTCACTCCGCGCCATCGAGTCCACCTTGAAGTTCATCGGCGCCACCGAATCCACCTCCGGCGCTTGTTCCAACTCCTGCACCGAAATCATCCATATTGCCACCATATAGAGCGGAGAAAACATCACCAGAACTGTAGCACGGACCGGCCGACGCCATCATTCTTCTCTTCAAGATTTCTCTCCTTGCCATATCATGTCATGTTTTGGTGAGGTCGTCCATGTCATTGCGGTTCATTGACATGATCTTGTTCTCTTCGGCAAGCAACATGGACATAGATTTGTTTTCGGCGGCGTGTGCTCTTCTCTCCTCGATGGCAGCTTTGCGCAGCCTCTCTTCCTTGAGCAACTGCCACTTTTCTTACTTCTCCTTCACCTTCTTCTCGGCCAACTCTTTCTTGATCTCCAACGATTTTAACAACATCGACTCGTTGGATTGCAACATGGCAATCTTCTCCCTCAAGCTTGATGCTTCTTGCTCTCTCTTTATCTTCTCCTT
Source organism: Triticum urartu (assembly GCF_003073215.2). Taxonomy (NCBI): domain Eukaryota; kingdom Viridiplantae; phylum Streptophyta; class Magnoliopsida; order Poales; family Poaceae; genus Triticum; species Triticum urartu. The sequence continues at coordinate 344,974,404 of NC_053026.1, forward strand.
GGTCTTCTTGTCACCATCGTGCTTGTGCAAATTTCTTGGGCCCTCATCATCCTCATCTTCATCCATGTTTGTAAGTGAGCCTCTCTTTGGTGGGGATTCTTTGTCGATCAACTTCCACTTCTCGCACTTTCGGAGCAACTCCCAACAATGCTCTAGTTTGAAAATTTTGCCTTGTGAAGCTTCCATGTCCTTGTATCTATATTGAGCAATCTTGTCCTACACAATGTGAACAAAGTGATCCAATCATTTCTCATGATGCAATATGATGATGCACAATTTGAACAAAGGAAAAACAAACTCACATAGTCGGACTCCACGGTGCCACTTGGAGGTGCATTGCGTACTTGCTCCAAGCAAACTGCCCAACGGCTGCACATAGGCTTGATATTCTCCCAACGCCCTTGAAGCGACCGAAATGTGCGTGGAGTTCTATTGGGATACTTTGCCATAATGCGGAAGTATTGATCTTCGATCCTTTGCCAATATCTCTTGAAAGTTTGAGATGTACCCGTGCATGCATCAAGAGACACTGCACTCCATGCTTGAATCAAAGCTTGATCTTCCAAGATCGTGTAGTTCTTCGATCTTATGCTTTTCCCAGTTTTTGCTTGCGATTGCTCAAATGCTTCCGCTTCGATCTCCTCCAATTCGTTCGCACAACCATGATCATCCACGCCGCCCTCCGTTTCATTGTACTCGAATGGTTCGAAAGGGGCTTGATCAATGTCAACCGCGTTCGTGGTCAACAAGTTCACGAACTCGGTTGTTGTATTGTTCGAACCACCGCTATAGCGAACGATAACAAGTCACACACTATCGAGAATAATGGCGAAAAATGAAAGGGAATCGCCAAGACCGAAGGCGCATACCTTCCGGCCATTTCGTCGAACACCTCGCTCGCGGGGGGAGCGGCACTGTTGAACGGCATCGCCGGAGCACCTCCTTGCGGCGGGATGGAGCGAGAGCTTGAAGAAGATGACTTCCTTGAAGCCGGAACCTTCCTCCGCTTTATGCCCGCGACCTTGCCGACCTTCTCCGCCGCCGGCCGGGATCGCGCTGCCGCGTTGGTGCCCGGAGCGCGGGCCATCGCGGCGAGGGTGGCCGAATTCCCGCCCTACATGACCACGTTGCCCTGCCGCTTGTGGGCAGGCGCGGCGTGAGCTTGGGCGACGGCGACGGGGCCAACATGGCCGGCGACGAGATCCGCCCGAGCGGAAGGGGCGTGCTCGACCTTGACGGTGACGGGGGGCAGCAGGGGGTCGTCCATGGCGGCGACGGATGGCCGAGGACGAGCAGCCGGAGCTTGCAGAGTGGGGCCAATGGTGGCGGAGGGTGCGGGGAGCGGGAAGGGCCGCGCGGAAATGTCCCTCCCGCCAAATCTCGCGCGGGATAAGGGTTGAGCTCGGGTCGGCCTCCCAACCCGTGAAGATAGAGGTTGGGGAAGAAGATTTGCCGCGCCCTGCAAAAAAATTTGCGGGCCGAGGCGGGATGCGGGGTCTGCTCGTGCAGATTTTCTGGCCCCGACCCGCAATTTGGCGATTATTTTATGGGCCGGGGCGTTTTACGGGGTGTGCTAGAGTTGCTCTAAGGCATGTACTTCCTCCATTTTTATTTACTATGTACATTAGCTTTTGTCAAAGTTAAACTTTATAAACTTTGACGAAGTTTATAGAAAAAATATTAACATATACGATAACAAATCAATATCATTAGATACGTTATTGAACATACTTTCGCATCATATAAATTTGTTATGGTAAATATTTATATTCTTTTCTATAAACTAGGTCAAATTTTATAAAATTTGACTTCAGTCAATCCTAATATGCAGAGTAAATAAAAACAGAGAGGGTACAATGGTGACATGTGGATACACATGCTTCATGTGAAAAAAGTAGTTTGAAGCACCTACATTATTTTTTCCCTAATGCAAGCTCCAACTAGTGGACCTCATTAGTGTTTCAAAAAGAAAATTAGTGGACCTCATTAAGAAATAGAAAATAAATACTCTAATACACATGCAACTCTATTTTTCACTCGATCTTTTTAGCATTTGACTACGGACCATACTTTATTTTCCAAATACCCGTCTCCTGCAAAGAATCTCGCTTCCTTATCCGAACATATTTTACTTGATATCCGATTATACATGGCATGCAAGGCATCACCCTGAGACTATGCATTATACATGCCCTAGCGGCCGGTCTGTGAGTCAACGGTCTTGTTTGACGCAGAGAGGGTTGAATAGCCGCTCCCCGCTTAACAATCATGTTGAGGTACCCGCGTGAAAAGAAAAATCATGTTGAGAGTTCCGCTCATAAAGAAAAAAAAACAATCATGTTGAGTTGAGTACAGTTGGAGAAACAGAAAGTATGGTCGTATGGATCCACAGGCCGGTACCGAAGGACAAGAGCACTTGGGCATATGGCACACGTGCAAAGTCCAACGTATCCTAGTCATCCGTACGCCGCGGCCCGTAGGAGTAGGAAGTGTAGGACTGTTCTGTAACGGGGATTGCACGCTAACAATCGCCATGGCCTCTAGATCGTTGCTTCGCATGCACTGTTGTCTGTTGCCTTTAGACCTTTTTGGCATTATTTAACAACAAAACAGCAGTCCCATTTCAACACATGACGGGAACTCGATCAGCTAAGCAGTTCACGACGGAACTTCACAACAAAAGCTCGACGCTCACCACTCGAAGCCATGCCTTGCCACGCCAGAGTCCCGCGTCACAGGAGTTCAGTTGCCACGTCGTCACGGCACAGCGGCTCGCCACGACCAACAACAGGCCGGAAGCAGTATAAACGTGACGGGAAAGGGACGGAAACCAGGATGGATGGATTGCTCGACGACAGTTGGACGGGGCTTTCGGTGCGGTTCAAGCTTTAAGCGCCTCAAAATCGGGTCAAACGGAGCAGCCAACTAAATAGGCAGAAGCTGAGCTATCACTCTCGAGGGCGTTGCCTATTCGCGTCAAATACCTTCCCCTCTTTACGTGTACCGTCAAGGCGGCCAACCAATTGACGCAAATAAAAAAAGTGGGCACTGACGTACTGTGCGTCAACTAAAATCAAATACTCTGTCCTGCGTTCTGTCCTTTCACTCTCTGTCCTGCGTTCGCAAGCTAATGTGGGCGCTAAAAAAACCTCCCCCTCTCATCATGTCAAATAACTACCCGGTCTTTGTAATATGTTATATGTATAAGTCATCTAATGAAAACCAAATAATCTCAAAGCACTTGCTACTAAATGCGATGCATTAACTTTCATCTCGTTTCTTGTTTCTTGACATAAATAAATGAATCAGTTAATAAGAGATGTGAGGCGTATATGCTTTTAATGGCCTGAGACTATCAAACACGATATGCAATGATCAATTCATTGCATGCAATGATATTAATTAGCAAATAGCCATTAAGTTTTCTTGTTTTCCCCCGCCTTGATCACGACGCACAATCTAAAGATTACTTTAGTACACCTAGACGGAGGTACTAATTCAACTTTCTTTTGTTGGAAAACCAGGGACTGGCTACATTTAAGTCGCCTGAAAATATATTTTGGGCAAACAGATTTTCTAAGCCATTAGATTAGAGATCCAATGTCTAACACCCGACACTATCCTCATTGGAATCGTTACAGGGAAAAAGCAGGAAATTTGAGCGGGAACTCGCAGGGTTCCTAGGTGCGGGGCAATCACCTCGTTGGCGGCAGGATTGCTTTGTGACCCACAAACTCATTTGATTATCTGCATGTGTTTAGTTTTTAATCAGTATTGGCTGGGGTCCATGCTTGCAACTTTTGATAGTTTTTGGCAAAGCTGTTGCATGCTCGACCCATCACACATTGGCTCAAATTAAGTTTCCTTCGCTTATTTGTGTTCGCTGCAACAAGAACTTTCAAACAAGATCACTCTTAAATACATTATGACAACTTTGTTTAGTAAGTTTCATATATTAAAACCTGATACAAAGTAGTTGTAATATTAAGTTTTTATGAACTTTCATCAAGTTTTACCAGGTTTCATGTGTTTTAGAGTTTAGCGGTTTGGGTTTACGGAATAAGTTTTAGTTTATGAAGCTCAGTGAATTTATCATTCGTCCCTATCTAGTTTTAGTAGTTGAAACTTGGTGAAGGTCTTTAAATCATGTCAAAAGTATTCAAGAGTGGTCTTGTTTCAAAGCCCTTGTCACAAAGAACACGAATATGCAAAAAATAAATATAAGTTGGACTTTCGGCTCAAAAGTTACAATAGATGCAAATTTAGAAGTTGGAAGAAAAAGCATGGGAAATGGAATGGTTGAAGCTGCCAAAAGTTGCACACACGGAGCCATCTAAGGTAATTGAGCGCTAAAGCACATACAAAGACTAAACAAATTTCTAAATCTTAGTGCAATCATGCGGCCTAATCATCGTCAGAATTCTTAGTGTCAATCATCACTTGCACATACAAATGATAGAGAAAGAGGGGTTGCACCATAAATTCGTAATTCCCATGGAAACTTTCTGTGTGCTTTGAACATTGGTTATTTTATCCGTTGAACAAATGTTTGTTTTACCCCAAAGAAGACTAGTAGAACTCTCAGTATATCACTGATGTATGTGGTGTTCTTTTTTTTTTGCGGGAATGTATATGTTGTTAGTGTATACACCAGTATACAACGCACGACTAGAAGGAGTTTTTTTACAGTACAATTACACGACCTCTGAGCAAATTGATTTTAGAGGGGTCCTGCAATCTACATATACATTGTAAATATAATATAACTTTGATTCACCGGTTTAAATTTTGTGTAAGGGCATTTCCAAAGCCAAGCTGCAAATTTCCTCCCACTTCCGTCCGAGAACAGGGGGAGACTAGTCCACGGACATGGATGCGGGAGACCGTCATCCAACGTTGCCCGTATACATCTGGCCTCCCTATTTTTTTAAGTCTGTACATTCAAATAGCCGCATATAAAGAGTTGAGACATTCAAATAGATGCATACATAGAGTACATATGTTTAAATTGCCGCATGGAATAGTAGTTTAAATTTTAAAAACTTTGAATATTACATTCCAACATTGTTGTCCCCTTTTACTACCCACTGATGCTCAATCAGATCTTCCTTCGGCTGCTGGTGAGTTGGTCGATGCCAAATTTGTCTACGAATCTGAATAAACTCTTCAAATGTGGTCGGATTCTGGTCTGGAAGTTCAATAGTATCACCCCTGTTCTCAAATTCTAGAGCTGCGGCAGCATCCTCACCCTCATCCTCGACGATCATGTTGTGCATGATCACACAACATGTCATCACCCCCCACAAGGTCTTCAGATCCCATTGTTTAGTAGGTCCACGAACAACTGCAAAACATGTCTGCAAAACTCCAAAATCCCTCTTGACGTCCTTTCTAGCTACTTCTTTTCTTTGGGCAAAGTGGGACTTTTTCTGGCCACCTGAGTTAGAGATGGTGCTGACAAAGGTAGCCCATGGAGGATATATACCGTCAACCAGATAGTAGCCCATGTTGTACTCATGTCCATTGACAATATAGTGGCAAGGAGGGGCTTTTCCTTCAGTCAGCTTCGCAAACAATGGTGATTGATGCAACACATTGATGTCATTGTGAGACCCGTGCATGCCAAAAAAGCATGCTTAATCCAAAGATCATATGATGCAACTGCTTCAGGAATGATGGTGGGCTTCTTAACATGACCCTGATATTGTCCTTGTAAAACCTTCGGGTAGTTCTTCCATTTCCAATGCATGTAGTCAAGAGATCCAAGCAAACCTGGCCACCCTCTTGCTTCTGAGATTGTAAGGACCCTCTCGGTGTCTGCCACTGTTGGTTCACTCATGTACCGAGGTCCAAACACCTCGACCACGGCAGTTGCAAACCTGACCATGGCATCTCCGCATGTGCTCTCAGGCATCCGTAGGTACTCGTCCACGATCGTCCATGTCATATGCAAGCATCTGGAATGTGGCAGTGCACTTCTGGTAACCAGAGAACCCAATCATTCTTAGGGCGCCCTTCTTCAAGATGAAGTAGTCATCATAGGACCAGACACCATGCCACAAAAGATCGAAGACACTCTTGTGCATCTGAAAACACTGGCGATGTCAGCAAAGAGTGCATTGGGGGAAAAGTAGTTGGCCATTAGTGTCAAATGGTCGCGCGCCCTGTTGTGGTTGAGCACTGATGACCCTTGATATATCCCTTGAAATTGAGAACATCCTCCTCCGCACGCTTCACGTCTTCAAGGACTACCTGCATCATTGCCTTCTTATCCATGTAGTCCTCCTCGTCGGACAAGCCGTCGGCCGACTCAACATAGTGCTCATATATGTACTCCAGATCAGAATCCATTGCTTGAAGGAAGAAGGAACAACTCTTTTTAGCTCCGGCAATTCATCGAACAGTTGCCAGGCATGGTGAGTATAGCAGTAGCGGATGGTACCTAGCGGGGCGATCGGATGAGATGGGTTGAATGTCGACGAAGGAGAAGTGGGGTGGAGCCTGGCTGGAACGCTGGAGGTGACAGAGACATACAATTCTGATAGGGGTGTGGCATAGAGGCCAGGATGGTGGAGCGACGGCGAAGTCAAGAGAGAAAGAAGTAAGGAGAGAAAATGGGGAGGATGGATACACTGGTCCGGAAAGGGTTTTGGGTGGGTCGGGGCTATCGGAGTTCTATGTGTCTATTGTGTGGACTCCCGCAACCCCCTCCCCCCCACACACACGTTTATCTCGGGTGTCCTGACAAGGGCGGGTCTAGGGGATGCTTCTATGAAAGCAAATCATTCATTATTCTGATGCAGAGGACAGGGGTTTTCCTCCTTCTAAAAAAATCTATGAAAGCAATTTAGGGGTGGTGTTTCTTTCCCTCCACCCAATTAGTGGTGGGTATTGATCTTAACACTCAGAATGGCCTTTGTGGGCGCCTATAATGCCCATTTCTATACTAGTGAGTGGTGACCCAAAATACTATTTTGTGAAGAAGGCTCTATGGATGTGTGTAGAAAATCTTGTCTCTACGGTTTGGTGCGGAAAACTGATGGGGACATTGCATTACAATCAAAAAAATTCTTACAAAACACCCAAGATCCAATCTAGGAGATGCGTAGCTACGAGAGGGGAGTGTGTCTACATACCCTTGTAGATCGAAAGCATTAGCGTTGTAACGCAGTTGATGTAGTCGTACTCTTCATGATCCAATTGCGGTCCAATCCGATCTAGTGCCGAATAGACGACACCTTCGAGATTAGCACATGTTCAGCTCAATGGCGTCCTCTCCCTCTTGATCCATCAAGCGAGGGAGAGGAGGTAGATGATATCGAAACCAACATGATGGCATGATGGTGGTGGAAGTAGAGGAATTCTGGCGGAGCTTCGCCAAGCGCGTATCGAAGGAATATGGGAGGAGTTGCGAAAGGTAATGGGAAAGTTTGGAAGGAGTTCCTGCCCCCTATGCCTCCCCACTATATAAAGGGGTGAGGGAGGGGGCGCACAACCCGTTGGCCCCTCCTCCAAGGAGGGGCTGGCCGGCCAAGGGAGGAATCCCTTTCCCACAAGGCAAGGGGAAGGTGCCTTCTCCACTTGGAACTCTTCCCATATGGGCCCAAGGGGTTGGTGCACCTGGCTTAGCAGGGCTAGGACGCCTCCCCTACAGCTCAAGTTGGCCCTTGCGACATGGTGGAACCATCCATGGACTTCCAGACCCCTTCGAAATCCTCCGGAACCTTCTGGAAACTTCCCGGTACAATAGCGAAAAACCTGAACTTTTTCTGGAACCCAAAATATGACTTGCCATATATAAATCTTGACCTCCAGACCATTCCGGAGCTCCTCGTGATATCTCGGATCCCATCCGAGACTCCGAACAACCTTTGGACTTTCCACTATTAATATCTCATTACTACCCTAGCACTATCGAATGTTAAGCGTGCGACCCTACGGGTTTAGGAACATGCAGACATGACTGAGACACCTCTGTGGAAAATAACCAATAGCGGAACCTGGATGCTGCTACTTCTTGAGCTTGTGTTGATTTTTCCCTTGAAGAGGGAAGGGTGATGTAGCAAAGTAGAGATAAGTATTTCCCTCAGTTAAGAACCAATGTATCAATCCGGTAGGAGGCACAAGCAAGTCCCCAACATATGCACCTGCACAAACTAACATACACTTGCACACAATGCGAAAAAGGGGTTGTCAGTCCGTTCACGGTCACTTGCAAGAGTGAGATCTAATAGAGATAGATCTAAAATATAAGTAAAAGGCAAAATAAAGTAAACACAAATAAATTGCAGAAAGGTATGCTTGGGTTTTTGATTTTATAGATCTGAAAATATATGATGAAAAATGGACCCAGGGGGCATAGGTTTCACTAGAGGCTTCTCTCTCGAAGAAAGCATATGGTAGGTAAACAAATTACTGTTGAGCAATTGATAAAAAACGCAAAGTTATGATGATATCTAAGGCAATGGTCATGAATATAGGCATCACATCCGTGACAAGTAGATCAACTCCTGCCTGCATCTACTACTATTACTCCACACATCGACCGACTCCTGCCTCCATCTAGAGTATTAAGTTCATAAGAACAGAGTAACACCTTAAGCAAGATGACATGATGTAGAGGGATACACTCAAGCAATATGATATAAATCCCATCTTTTTGTCCTTAGTGGCAACAATACAATACGTGCCTCGCTACCCCTTCTGTCACTGGGTGAGGACACCGCAAGATTGAACCCATCACAAAGCACCTCTCCCATTGCAAGAAAAACCATTCTAGTAGGCCAAACCAAATCGATAGATCGGAGAGAAATACTAAGCTATCTCAATCATGCATAAAAGAGTTCATAAAAGACTCAAATAATATTCATCGATAATCTGATCATAAATCCACAATTCATCGGATCTCAACAAACGCACCGCAAAAGAAGATTACATCAAATAGATCTCCAAGAACATCGAGGAGAACATTGTATTGAAGATCAGAGAGAGAGAGAGAGAGAGAAGATGCCATCTAGCTACTAGCTATTGACCCTTAGGTCCATGGTAAACTACTCATGCATCATCGGAAGGGCAACAAGGTTGGTGTAGATGATGGGTTTCGTAGTAATTTCAAAAAAATTCCTACGCACACACAAGATCATGGTGATGCATAGCAACGAGAGGGGGAGAGTGTGATCTACGTACCCTTGTAGATCGACAACGGAAGCGTTAACTTGGTTGATGTAGTCGTACGTCTCCACGACCCGATCGATCAAGCACCGAAACTACGGCACCTCCGAGTTCTAGCACACGTTTAGCTCGATGACGATCCCCGGACTTCGATCCAGCAAAGTGTCGGGGAAGAGTTCCGTCAGCACGACGGTGTGGTGACGATCTTGATGTACTACCGTCGCAGGGCTTCGCCTAAGCACCGCTACAATACTATCGAGGACTATGGTGGAAGGGGGCACCGCACACGGCTAAGAATATGATCACGTGGATCAACTTGTGTCTCTAGGGGGTGCCCCGTGCCTCCAGATATAAAGGCTCAAAGGGGGGGGCTGGCCGGCCAAGAGGTGGCGCACCAGGAGGAGTCCTACTCCTTCCGGGAGTAGGACTCCCCCCCTTTCCTAGTTGGAATAGGATTCGCGGAGGGGGGAAAAGAGGAGAGAGAGGAGGAAGGGGGGCCGGCCCCCTCTCCTTGTCCTATTCAGACCAAAAAGGGGGGAGGGGCGCGCGGCCCATCTCTGGCCACCTCTCCTCTCTTCCACTAAGGCCCACTAAGGCCCATATACCTCCCGGGGGGTTCCGGTAACCTCCCGGTAATCCCGTAAAATCCCGATTTCACCCGGAACGCTTCCGATATCCAAATATAGGCTTCCAATATATCAATCTTTATGTCTCGACCATTTCGAGACTCCTCGTCTTGTCCGTGATCACATCCGGGACTCCGAACAAACTTTGGTACCTCAAAATGCATAAACTCATAATATAACTATCATCGTAACCTTAAGCGTGCGGACCCTACGGGTTCGAGAACAATGTAGACATGACCGAGACACGTCTCCGGTCAATAACCAATAGCGGAACCTGGATGCTCATATTGGCTCCTACATATTCTACGAAGATCTTTTATCGGTCAGACCGCATAACAACATACGTTGTTCCCTTTGTCATCGGTATGTTACTTGCCCGAGATTCGATCGTCGGTATCCAATACCTAGTTCAATCTCGTTACCGGCAAGTCTCTTTACTCGTTCCGTAATACATCATCCCGCAACTAACTCATTAGTTGCAATGCTTGCAAGGCTTCAGTGATGTGCATTACCGAGAGGGCCCAGAGATACCTCTCCAACAATCGGAGTGACAAATCCTAATCTCTAAATACGCCAACCCAACATGTACCTTTGGAGACACCTGTAGAGCTCCTTTATAATCACCCAGTTACGTTGTGACATTTGGTAGCACACAAAGTGTTCCTCCGGCAAACGGGAGTTGCATAATCTCATAGTCATAGGAACATGTATAAGTCATGAAGAAAGCAATAGCAACATACTAAACGATCGGGTGCTAAGCTAATGAATGGGTCATGTCAATCAGATCACTCAACTAATGATGTGATCCCCGTTAATCAAATGACAACTCTTTGTCCATGGTTAGGAAACATAACCATCTTTGATTAACGAGCTAGTCAAGTAGAGGCATACTAGTGACACTCTATTTGTCTATGTATTCACACATGTATTATGTTTCCGGTTAATACAATTCTAGCATGAATAATAAACTTTTATCATGATATAAGGAAATAAATAATAACTTTATTATTGCCTCTAGGGCATATTTCCTTCAGTAGAGGCCCTCCGTGATCGAACCCCCCTCCGGCTGTTGGGGAACGTTGCAGAAAACAAAAATTTTCCTACGGTTTCACCAAGATCCATCTATGAGTTCATCTAGCAACGAGTGATTAGATGCATCTACGTACCTTGTAGATCGCGAGCGGAAGCGTTCAAAGAACGGGGATGATGTAGTCGAACACGACGTGATCCAAATCACCGATGATCTTAGCACCGAACGGACGGTGCCTCCGCGTTCAACACACGTACGGAACGGATGACGTCTCCTCCTTTCTTGATCCAGCAAGGGGGGAAGAGAGGTTGATGAAGATCCAGCAGCACGACGGCGTGGTGGTGGATGCAGGGCGTCACAGTAGCAGGGCTTCGCCTATACTACGAGAGAGAGACGTAACGGGGAGAGAGGAAGCACCAAAGGCTGAGGTATAAAATCCCTCCTCTCCCCCACTATATATAGGAGGGCCAAGGGGGGGTGGTGCGCCAGCCCAGGAGATCTAATCTCCTTGGTGCGGCGGCCAGGGGAGGTTTCCCTCCCCCCCAAGGCACTCAGGGGTGCCTTCCACTAGTGGGACTCCTCCCATATGGAAACCCTAGGCGCATGGGCCTATAGGGGCTGGTGCCCTTGGCCCATACAGGCCAAGGCACACCCCCTACAGCCCATGTGGCCCCCCGGGATAGGTGGCCCCACCCGGTGGGCCCCCGGGACCCCTCCGGTGGTCCCGGTACAATACCGATAACCCCGAAACTTGTCCCGATGGCTGAAACAGCACTTCCTATATATAATTCTTTACCTCCGGACCATTCCGGAACTCCTCGTGACGTCCGGGATCTCATCCGGGACTCCGAACAACATTCGGGTTACTGCATATACATATCTTCACAACCCTAGCGTCAACCGAACTTAAGTGTGTAGACCCTACGGGTTCGGGAGACATGCAGACATGACCGAGACGACTCTCCGGTCAATAACCAACAGCGGGATCTGGATACCCATGTTGGCTCCCACATGCTCCGATGTCTCATCGGATGAACCACGATGTCGAGGATTCAATCAACCCCGTATACAATTCCCTTTGTCAATCGGTATGTTACTTGCCCGAGACTCGATCGTCGGTATCCCAATACCTTGTTCAATCTCGTTCCGGCAAGTCACTTTACTCGTACCGTAATGCATGATCCCGTGATCAACCACTTGGTCACCTTGAGCTCATAATGATGATGCATTACCGAGTGGGCCCAGTGATACCTCTCCGTTATATGGAGTGACAAATCCCAGTCTCGATCCGTGTCAACCCAACAGACACTTTCGGAGATACCTGTAATGCACCTTTATAGTCACCCAGTTACGTTGTGACGTTTGATACACCCAAAGCACTCCTACGGTATCCGGGAGTTACACGATCTCATGGTCAAAGGAAAAGATACTTGACATTGGAAAAGCTCTAGCAAACGAACTACACGATCTTTGTGCTATGCTTAGGATTGGGTCTTGTCCATCACATCATTCTCCTAATGATGTGATCCCGTTATCAATGACATCCAATGTCCATAGCCAGGAAACCATGACTATCTGTTGATCAACGAGCTAGTCAACTAGAGGCTTACTAGGGGCATATTATGGTCTATGTATTCACACGTTTATTACGATTTCCGGATAATACAGGTATAGCATGAATAAAGACAATTATCATGAACAAAGAAATATAATAATAATGCTTTTATTATTGCCTCTAGGGCATATTTCCAACAGTCTCCCACTTGCACTAGAGTCAATAATCTTACATTGTGATGAATCAAACACCCATGGAATTCTGGTGTTGATCATGTTTTGCCCTAGGGAGAGGTTTAGTCAACGGATCTGCTACATTCAGGTCCGTATGTACTTTACAAATCTCTATGTCTCCATTTTGAACATTTTCACGAATGGAGTTGAAGCGACGCTTGATGTGCCTTGTCTTCTTGTGAAACCTGGGCTCCTTGGCAAGTGCAATAGCTCCAGTGTTGTCACAAAAGAGTTTGATTGGCCCCGACGCATTGGGTATGACTCCTAGGTCGGTGATGAACTCCTTCACCCATATTGCTTCATGTGCTGCCTCCGAGGCTGCCATGTACTCCGCTTCACATGTAGATCCCGCCACGACGCTCTGTTTGCAGCTGCACCAGCTCACTGCTCCACCATTCAACATATACACGTATCCGGTTTGTGACTTAGAGTCATCCAGATCTGTGTCGAAGCTAGCGTCGACGTAACCCTTTACGACGAGCTCTTCGTCACCTCCATAAATGAGAAACATGTCCTTTGTCCTTTTCAGGTACTTCAGGATATTCTTGACCGCTGTCCAGTGTTCCTTGCCGGGATTACTTTGGTACCTTCCTACCAAACTTACGGCAAGGTTTACATCAGGTCTGGTACACAGCATGGCATACATAATAGAACCTATGGCTGAGGCATAGGGGATGATACTCATCTCTTCTATCTCTTCTGCCGTGGTCGGGCATTGAGCTGAGCTCAATCTCACACCTTGCAAAATAGGCAAGAACCCTTTCTTGGACTGATCCATTTTGAACTTCTTCAAAATCTTATCAAGGTATGTGCTTTGTGAAAGACCTATGAGGCGTCTTGATCTATCCCTATAGATCTTGATGCCTAATATATAAGCAGCTTCTCCAAGGTCCTTCATTGAAAAACTCTTATTCAAGTAGGCCTTGATGCTGTCCAAGAGTTCTATATCATTTCCCATCAAAAGTATGTCATCTACATATAATATGAGAAATGCTACAGAGCTCCCACTCACTTTCTTGTAAACGCAGGCTTCTCCATAAGTCTGCGTAAACCCAAACGCTTTGATCATCTCATCAAAGCGAATGTTCCAACTCCTAGATGCTTGCACCAGCCCATAAATCGAGCGTTGGAGCCTGCACACCTTGTCAGCATTCTTAGGATCGACAAAACCTTCCGGCTACATCATATACAACTCTTCCTTAAGGAAACCATTAAGGAATGCCGTTTTGATGTCCATTTGCCATATCTCATAATCGTAGAATGCGGCAATTGTTAACATGATTCGGACGGACTTTAGCTTTGCTACCGGTGAGAAAGTCTCATCGTAGTCAATTCCTTGAACTTGTCGATAACCCTTAGCGACAAGCCGAGCTTTATAGATGGTCACATTACCATCCGCGTCTATCTTCTTCTTGAAGATCCATTTATTTTCTATGGCTCGCCGTTCAACGGGCAAGTCAGTCAAAGTCCATACTTCGTTTTCATACATGGATCTTATCTCGGATTTCATGGCTTCTAGCCATTTGTCGGAATCCGGGCCTGCCATCGCTTCTTCATAGTTCGAAGGTTCACTGTTGTCTAACAACATGATTTCCAATACAGGGTTGCCGTACCACTCTGGTGCGGAACGTGTCCTTGTGGACCTTCGAATTTCAGTAGGAGCTTGATCAGAAGTATCTTGATCATCATCAATAACTTCCTCTCTAGTCGGTGCAGGCGCCTCAGGAACATTTTCTTGAGTTGCGCCATTTTCCGGTTCAAGAGGCAATACTTCATCAAGTTCTACTTTCCTCCCACTTACTTCTTTCGAGAGAAACTCTTTCTCCAGAAAGGATCCATTCTTGGCAACAAAGATCTTGCCTTCGGATCTGAGGTAGAAGATATACCCAATGGTTTCTTTAGGGTATCCTATGAAGACGCATTTTTCCGATTTGGGTTCGAGCTTTTCAGGTTGAAGTTTCCTGACATAAGCATCGCATCCCCAAACTTTTAGAAACGACAGCTTAGGTTTCTTCCCAAACCATAATTCAAACGGTGTCGTCTCAATGGATTTCGACGGATCCCTATTTAAAGTGAATGCGGCAGTCTCTAAAGCATAGCCCCAAAAAGATAGCGGTAAGTCGGTAAGAGACATCATAGATCGCACCATATCTAATAGAGTGCGATTACGACGTTCGGACACACCATTACGCTGAGGTGTTCCAGGCGGCGTGAGTTGTGAAACTATTCCACATTTTCTTAAGTGTGTGCCAAATTCGTGACTCAAGTATTCTCCTCCACGATCTGATCGTAGAAACTTGATTTTCCTGTCACGTTGATTCTCAACTTCACTTTGAAATTCCTTGAACTTTTCAAAGGTTTCAGACTTGTGTTTCATTAAGTAGACATACCCATATCTACTTAAGTCATCAGTGAGGGTGAGAACATAACGATAGCCACCGTGAGCCTCAACACTCATTGGACCGCACACATCAGTATGTATGATTTCCAATAAGTTGGTTGCTCGCTCCATTGTTCCTGAGAACGGAGTCTTGGTCATTTTACCCATGAGGCATGGTTCGCACGTGTCAAATGATTCATAATCAAGAGACTCCAAAAGTCCATCTGCATGGAGCTTCTTCATGCGTTTGACACCTATGTG
The DNA here is from genome assembly GCF_003073215.2 of Triticum urartu. Lineage (NCBI taxonomy): Eukaryota > Viridiplantae > Streptophyta > Magnoliopsida > Poales > Poaceae > Triticum > Triticum urartu. The sequence continues at coordinate 344,989,660 of NC_053026.1, forward strand.
ACCAAGGCGGCAGTGCCACAAGTATGTGGGACTATCATTATCAACCTTACATCTTTTGGTATCCATACTATGAATATGTGTAATATTATGTTCGAGATTCATTAAGAATAAACCATTGACCATCGGAGCATGACCATAAAACATATCTCTCATATAAATAGAACAACCATTACTCTCAGATTTAAATGAGTAGCCATCTCGTATTAAACGAGATCCTGATACAATGTTCATGCTCAAACTTGGCACGAAATAACAATTATTGAGGTTTATAACTAATCCCGTAGGTAAATGTAGAGGTAGCGTGCCGACGGCGATCACATCGACCTTGGAACCATTCCCGACGCGCATCGTCACCTCGTCCCTCCCCAGTCTCTGTTTATTCTGCAGCTCCTGCTGTGAGTTACAAATATGAGCAACGGCACCGGTATCAAATACCCAGGAGTTACTTCGAGTACTGGTAAGGTACACATCAATTACATGTATATCACATATACCTTTTGTTTTGCTGGCCTTCTTGTCCGCTAAGTATTTGGGGCAGTTCCGCTTCCAGTGACCCTTCCCTTTGCAATAAAAGCACTCCGTCTCAGGCTTGGGTCCATACTTTGACTTCTTCTTCCCAGCAGCTTGCTTTCCGGGCGCGGCAACTTCCTTGCCGTCCTTCTCAAAGTTCTTTTTACCCTTGCCCTTCTTGAACTTGGTGGTTTTATTGACCATCAACACTTGATGTTCCTTCTTGACTTCTACCTCTGCTGATTTCAGCATTGCAAATACTTCAGGAATGGTCTTTTCCATCCCCTGCATATTGAAGTTCATCACAAAGCACTTGTAGCTTGGTGGAAGCGACTGGAGGATTCTGTCAATGACCGCGTCATCCGGGAGATTAACTCCCAGCTGAGTCAAGCGGTTATGTAACCCAGACATAGTGAGTATGTGCTCACTGACAGAACTATTTTCCTCCATCTTACAGCTGAAGAATTTGTCGGAGACTTCATATCTCTCGACCCGGGCATGAGCTTGGAAAACCATTTTCAGCTCTTCGAACATCTCATATGCTCCATGTCTCTCAAAACGCTTTTGGAGCCCCGGTTCTAAGCTGTAAAGCATGTCGCACTGAACGAGGGAGTAGTCATCAGTATGTGTCTGCCAAGCGTTCATAGCGTCTTGGTTCTGTGGGACGGGTGGATCACCTAGCGGTGCTTGTAGGACATAATCTTTCTTGGCAGCTATGAGGATGATCCTCAGGTTCCGGACCCAGTCCGTATAGTTGCTGCCATCGTCTTTTAGCTTGGTTTTCTCTAGGAACGCGTTGAAATTGAATACAACGTTGGCCATTTGATCTACAAGACATATTGTAAAGATTTTAGACTAAGTTCATGATAATTAAGTTCATCTAATCAAATTATTAATGAACTCCCACTTAGATAGACATCCCTCTTCTAGTCATCTAAGTATAACATGATCCGAGTTGGCTAGGCCGTGTCCGATCATCACGTGACACGGACTAGTCAACGTCGGTGAACATCTTCATGTTGATCGTATCTTCTATACGACTCATGCTCGACCTTTCGGTCTTCTGTGTTCCAAGGCCATGTCTATGCACATGCTAGGCTCGTCAAGTCAACCTAACTGTATTGCGTGTGTAAATCTGTCTTACACCCGTTGTATGTGAACGTAAGGATCTATCACACCCGATCATCACGTGGTGCTTCGAAACGACGAACTGTAGCAACGGTGCACAGTTAGGGGGAACACTTTCTTGAAATTATTATGAGGGATCATCTTATTTACTACCGTCGTTCTAAGCAAACAAGATGCAAAACATGATAAACATCACATGCAATCAAATAATAATAGTGACATGATATGGCCAATATCACATAGCTCCTTTGATCTCCATCTTGGGGCTCCATGATCATCCTTGCACCGTCATACTCATCGACATGTAAGTTGTGATTCCTATTACAATAGCATGAACATCTCATACATCACATATAGATCATTCATCATTCATCACAACTTTGGCCATATCACATCACATAGCATACCCTGCAAAAACAAGTTAGACGTTCTCTAATTGTTGTTTGCATGTTTTACGTGGCTGCTATGGGTTTCTAGCAAGAACGTTTCTTACCTACGCAAAGACCACAACGAGATATGCCAATTGCTATTTACCCTTCATAAGGACCCTTTTCATCGAATCCGATCCGACTATAGTAGGAGAGACAGACACCCGCTAGCCACCTTATGCAACTAGTGCATGTCAGTCGGTGGAACCTGTCTCACGTAAGAGTACGTGTAAGGTCGGTCCGGGCCGCTTCATCCCACGATGCCGCCGAATCAAGATAAGACTAGTAATGGCAAGCATATTGAGCAAAATCAACGCCCACAACGACTTTGTGTTCTACTCGTGCAAGAGAACTACGCATAGACCTAGCTCATGATGCCACTGTTGGGGAACGTTGCAGAAAACAAAAATTTTCCTACGGTTTCACCAAGATCCATCTATGAGTTCATCTAGCAACGAGTGATTAGATGCATCTACGTACCTTGTAGATCGCGAGCGGAAGCGTTCAAAGAACGGGGATGATGTAGTCGAACACGACGTGATCCAAATCACCGATGATCTTAGCACCGAACGGACGGTGCCTCCGCGTTCAACACACGTACGGAACGGATGAAGTCTCCTCCTTTCTTGATCCAGCAAGGGGGGAAGAGAGGTTGATGAAGATCCAGCAGCACGACGGCGTGGTGGTGGATGCAGGGCGTCACAGTAGCAGGGCTTCGCCTATACTACGAGAGAGAGACGTAACGGGGAGAGAGGAAGCACCAAAGGCTGAGGTATAAAATCCCTCCTCTCCCCCACTATATATAGGAGGGCCAAGGGGGGGTGGTGCGCCAGCCCAGGAGATCTAATCTCCTTGGTGCGGCGGCCAGGGGAGGTTTCCCTCCCCCCCAAGGCACTCAGGGGTGCCTTCCACTAGTGGGACTCCTCCCGTATGGAAACCCTAGGCGCATGGGCCTATAGGGGCTGGTGCCCTTGGCCCATACAGGCCAAGGCACACCCCCTACAGCCCATGTGGCCCCCCCGGGATAGGTGGCCCCACCCGGTGGGCCCCCGGGACCCCTCCGGTGGTCCCGGTACAATACCGATAACCCCGAAACTTGTCCCGATGGCTGAAACAACACTTCCTATATATAATTCTTTACCTCCGGACCATTCCGGAACTCCTCGTGACGTCCGGGATCTCATCCGGGACTCCGAACAACATTCGGGTTACTGCATATACATATCTTCACAACCCTAGCGTCACCGAACCTTAAGTGTGTAGGCCCTACGGGTTCGGGAGACAAGCAGACATGACCGAGACGACTCTCCGGTCAGTAACCAACAGCGGGATCTGGATACCCATGATGGCTCCCACATGCTCCACGATGATCTCATCGGATGAACCACGATGTCGAGGATTAATCAACCCCTTATACAATTCCCTTTGTCAATCGGTATGTTACTTGCCCGAGACTCGATCGTCGGTATCCCAATACCTTGTTCAATCTCGTTACCGGCAAGTCACTTTACTCGTACCGTAACGCATGATCCCGTGATCAACCACTTGGTCACCTTGAGCTCATAATGATGATGCATTACCGAGTGGGCCCAGTGATACCTCTCCGTTATATGGAGTGACAAATCCCAGTCTCGATCCGTGTCAACCCAACAGACACTTTCGGAGATACCTGTAATGCACCTTTATAGTCACCCAGTTACGTTGTGACGTTTGATACACCCAAAGCACTCCTACGGTATCCGGGAGTTACACGATCTCATGGTCAAAGGAAAAGATACTTGACATTGGAAAAGCTCTAGCAAACGAACTACACGATCTTTGTGCTATGCTTAGGATTGGGTCTTGTCCATCACATCATTCTCCTAATGATGTGATCCCGTTATCAATGACATCCAATGTCCATAGCCAGGAAACCATGACTATCTGTTGATCAACGAGCTAGTCAACTAGAGGCTTACTAGGGACATATTATGGTCTATGTATTCACACGTGTATTACGATTTCCGGATAATACAGTTATAGCATGAATAAAGACAATTATCATGAACAAAGAAATATAATAATAATGCTTTTATTATTGCCTCTAGGGCATATTTCCAACACCGGCAGAGTGCCGGAAAAGGTCCCAAGATGGGATCTCATGAGAACAGAAGCTTGTAGTGGCGGAAAAGTATTTTTGGTGTGCCCTCTGGTATAGGGGGAATATTTGAGTTTTTATAGTGCTGGGATTAGGGTTAGAGGAGCCGGGGGCCCACAAGCCTCCTGGCCGCCCCCAGGGGCGCGCCCCCCAGGGCTTGTGGCCCCCTCGTGGGTCTTCTGGCCTCCTCCCCAAGTCACATGGATTTCTTCTGGTCCAAGAAAAATCACTCTAAAGTTTCATTCCGTGTGGACTCCGTATGATAGTGATTTTTTGTAAAAGCCAAAAACAAGGAAAAAACAGAAACTAACACTAGGCACTAGGTTAATAGGTCAGTCCCAAAATAATAGAAAATAGCATATTAATGCATATAAAACATCCAAAACAGATAATATAATAGCATGGCACAATCAAAAAATATAGATACATTGGAGAAGTATCAGATGCCCATATTAGTTCCTACATATTCCACAAAGATCTTTTCTCAGTTGAACCACGATGTCGAGGATTTGGTTAATCCGCATGCAATTCCCTTTGTCTAGGGATATGTTACTTGCCCGAGATTCGATCGTCGGTATCTCCATACCTAGTTCAATCTCGTTACTAGCAAGTCTGTTTACTCGTTCCGTAGTACAAGTTCCCGTGACTAAACCCATTATTCACATGAAGCTTCTTATGATGTTGTATTATCGAGAGGGCCAGATATATCTCTCTGTCACACGAAGTGACAAATCCCACTCTCGATCCATGCAACCCAACAGACACCTTCGGATATATTTTAGAGCACCTTTATGATCACGCAGTTATGAAATGACGTTTGATAGCACACAAGGCATTCCTCCGTTATCTGGGAGTAGCATGATCTCATGGTCGAAGGAACAGATACTTGACATGAAGAAAGCTATAGCAAATAACTAAACGATCTGATGCTAAGCTTACAGTTGGGTATGTCCATCACATCATTCTCCTAATGATGTGATCCTGTTATCAAATGACAACTCATGTGTATGGTCAGGAAACCATAACCATCTTTGATAAATGATCTAGTCTAGTATGTAACGCCCACGATCCTGCTATATCTCCCACATGTCGAGGCACGACTTAGAGGCATAACCACATGGTGGTTTTGTTGCAAGAGGGGTAATCTTCACACAATCCCATGTACTGAATAAGAAAGGGATAAAGAGTTGGCTTACAATAGCCACTTCACACACATAACAAGGTAAACATACATCATCCGGAGTACAATCAAGGTCCGACTATGGAACCAAAATAAAGGAAGACAACCCCAAATGCTAGATCCTGATCGTCCCAACTGGGCTCCACTACTGATCATCAGGAAACGAAACATAGTAATGACCAGGTCCTCGTCGAACTCCCACTTGAGTTCGGTAGCATCACCTGCATTGGTATCATCGGTACCTGCAACTATTTGGAAGTATCCATGAGTCACGGGGACTCAGCAATCTCACACCCGTGAGATCAAGACTATTTAAGCTTATGGGTAGGATAAGATCATGAGGTGGAGCTGTAGCAAGCGCTAAGAAAATATGGTGGGTAACATACGCAAATAAGAGTAAGATGAGAAGCTACGCAATGGTCGAAAAGCTATAAGTGATCAAGAAGTGATCCTGAGACTACTTACGTTCAAGCATAACACAAGACCGTGTTCACTTCCCGGACTCCGCCGAAAAGAGACCATCATGGCTACACACGCGGTTGATTCATTTTAATTAAGTCAAGTGTCAAGTTCTCTACAACCGGATATTAAAAAATTCCCATCTGCCACATAACCGCGGGCACGACTCTCGAAAGTTTATACCCTGCAGGGATGTCCCAACTTAGCCCATCACAAGCTCTCATGGTCAACGAAGGATATTTCTTCTCCTGGAAAGACCCGATCAGTCTCAGAATCCTGGTTACAAGGAATTTCGACAATGGTAAAACAAGACCAGCAAAGCCGCCCGAATGTCCCAACAAATCCCGATAGGAGCTGCACATGTCTCGTTCTCAGGGCACACCGGATGAACAATCCGTACAACTAAAACCAGCCCTCAAGTTTCCTCGAGGTGGCGCTACAAAGGGCTCTAGTTTGGACCAACACTCAGAGGAGCACTGGCCCGGGGGGTTAAAATAAAGATGGCCCATGAGTCTGCAGAACCCAAGGGAAAAGGCTTAGGTAGGCAAATGTAAAACCAAGGTTGGGCCTTGCTGGAGGAGTTTTATTCAAAGCGAACTGTCAAGGGGTCCCATAACCCCAACCGCGGAAGGAACGCAAAATCAAGGAACATAACAACGGTATGACGGAAACTAAGGCGACAAGAGTGGATCAAAACACCAGGCATAAGGCCGAGCCTTCCACCCTTTACCAAGTATATAGATGCATTAATTAAAATAAGAGATAATGTGATATCCCAACATATCCATGTTCCAACATGGAACAAACTTCAAGGCACTTGCAACTAGAAATGCTATAAGAGGGGCTGAGCAAAAGCGGTAACTTAGCCAAACAACGGTTTGCTAGGAAGGTGGGTTAGAGGCTTGACATGGCAATATGGGAGGCATGATAAACAAGTGGTAGGTAGTGCGACATAGTGATAGAACGAACAACTAGAAAGCAAAGATAGAAGTGATATCGAGGGTATGGTCATCTTGCCTGAAATCCCACAAGGAAGAAGAATGAGTCCATGAAGAAGACAAACAGACGTAGTCAAACGTATCCTCACAAACGCAACGTTACCGGAACTATCAGGAAGAAGCAACATCAGAAAGAAGGAAACAACATGGTAAACAACCATCACCTGAACACGACATGATGCGCAACCAAGTATGATGCATGTCCGGTTTAAAGAGGCATGACATGGCAAGGCAAAGTGCAACAAACAATACTACAAGTTAAGTGGAGCTCAATATGCAACGAGTTGCATTTTGACGAAACACCACATGACTTATTTAGTTCTCTCCCGGTTATGTACGCAACAATTTTAATGTTGTTTAACGTGGCAATAGGTGAAGCATAAGAAAACTACCTATCTAGGCAAGTTTAAATGGGGCCGGAACAACAAACATCAATTCCGGAAAAATCCCCATATGCATATTATGAATTTGGTACTGTTCTTCCCTAAACCATATTTTAGAGTTGTGAAACATGTAAGATGAGTGCACCATGTTAATCTAGGCATTTGTCTACCCCATTTACATATAAAGTTTATTTAAAACCGAGTTACGGTTAATTAGTTATTAATTAAATCATTTTAACATGGCAATATGCAAAATAAACACAAACAACATTTTAAACATTTTTAACATGGATGAAAGATGCAAATTATGAAACTAGATGAAATTCTAAGAATTTTTCATAATAAGTTTGTTTTAAGATGATGCACAGTTATGGAGATATTATATGCATGAACATTAAGGGGTTTTCTGGAAAACAACCGTTTTCTGGAAATTAGAAAAATCGTCCTGGCAGGGGAAGAACATCACGGGCCAGATCTGAGGTAAACTGGGCTGGGGGAGCTACTGGTTGCTCACCATGGGCTAGGCCCAGTCAGTGAGGAGGCCAAGGCAGGCCGGCTGGGTCGAAGGAGGCCGGGCCTTAGAGCGAGCGCGGCTGGACCTCGCGAGCGGACGTGCTCGTCTGATCAACACAGGGGATCAAGCGGGACTTGGCATTGGCATGGTCGTCTCCCTCGCACAGAGAACAAGCGGCGGGGAACCAGGCACCAGATGGCTTAAAGATGGCGCGACGGTGGGGACGGCTGGATCCGGGCAAGGGGCAAGCTCCACACGAGTGAGGAAGGCGCGGTCAACGCCCCATGATTGTGGCTGGGTCAGTCGAAAAAGGGGGCATGGCTGTCTTGTTCATCGTCGCCAGTGAGGAAGATGGCTGGCGCGGGCTCACGGGCATGGGGGAGGCACGGGTCCGAGTGGGAGGCACCGGATCGGGTCAATTTCGTCCCGTTCTAGGGGTGTATAGACGAAGCACGGGGCAGCGGCATACATGGCGTCATTGTCGGCCTCCTGTGAAGGAGACAGAGAGAGGAAGAGGAAGATCGTGAGAAAGAAAGGTAGAGAAGCAGGAGGGGGAAAGGAGCGGCGCTATCGGGGCACTCATCTCCGGCGATGTTCCGGTCGCCGGTGTCGGCCGGCCAACGAGGCGGGGTCGAGGGTGATGGGGAGCTGCGGGAGGGGCTCGGGCAGAGGCAGGGGCTCCTGGAAGCACACGGGATCAGCAGCAGTTGGGCACGAGGTGCTCGGGGAGGGATCGAGAGGAGGAGCTCGGGGCCTCGGTTGCGGGATCTCGATGGAGAGAGTTGCTACCTCTTGAGCACTGCGTTGGTTTTCCCCGAAGAGGAAGGGATGATGCAACAAAGTAGCATAAGTATTTCCCTCAGTTTTTGAGAACCAAGGTATCAATCCAGTAGGAGGCTACGCGCCAGTCCCTCGTACCTGCACAAAACAAATAAATCCTCGCAACCAACGCAATAAGGGGTTGCCAATCCCTACACGGCCACTTACGAGAGTGAGATCTGATAGATATGATAAGATAATATTTTTGGTATTTTTATGATAAAGATGCAAAGTAAAATAAAAGCAAAGTAAAAGCAAAGGAAATAACTAAGTATTGGGAGATTAATATGATGAAGATAGACCCGGGGGCCATAGGTTTCACTAGTGGATTCTCTCGAGAGCATAAGTATTCTACGGTGGGTGAACAAATTACTGTTGAGAAATTGACAGAATTGAGCATAGTTATGAGAATATTTAGGTATGATCATGTATATAGGCATCACGTCCGAGACAAGTAGACCGACTCCTGTCTGCATCTACTACTGTTGAGTATTAAGTTAATGAAAACAGAGTAACGCCTTAAGCAAGATGACATGATGTAGATGGATAAACTAATGCAATATGATGAAAACCCCATCTTGTTATCCTCGATGGCAACAATACAATACGTGCCTTGCTGCCCCTACTGTCACCGGGAAAGGACACCGCAAGATTGAATCCAAAGCTAAGCACTTCTCCCATTGCAAGAAAGATCAATCTAGTAGGCCAAACCAAACTGATAATTCAAAGAGACTTGCAAAGATAACCAATCAAACATAAAAGAATTCAGAGAAGATTCAAATATTGTTCATAGATAGACTTGATCATAAACCCACAATTCATCGGTCTCAACAAACACACCGCAAAAAGAAGATTACATCGAATAGTTCTCCACAAGAGAGAGGGAGGACATTGTATTGAGATCCAAAAAGAGAGAAGAAGCCATCTAGCTACTAACTATGGACCCATAGGTCTAAGGTGAACTACTCACACTTCATCAGAGGGGCTATGGTGTTGATGTAGAAGCCCTCCGTGATCGATGCCCCCTCCGGCGGAGCTCCGGAACAGGCCCCAAGATGGGATCTCGTGGATACAGAAAGTTACGGCGGTGGAATTAGGGTTTTTGCTCCATATCTGATCATTTGGGGGTACGCAGGTATATATAGGGGGATGGAGTACGTCGGTGGAGCAACAGGGGGCCCACAAGGGTGGAGGGCACGCTTGGGGGGGGGGTGTAGGCGCGCCCCCTACCTCGTGGCCTCCTCTTTTGTGTCTTGACGTAGGGTCCAAGTCTCCTGGGTCTTGTTCGTTGAGAAAATCACGTTCCCGAAGGTTTCATTCCATTTAGACTCCTTTTGATAATCCTTTTCTTCAAAACCCTAAAATAGGCAAAAACAACAATTCTGGGCTGGGCCTCCAGTTAATAGGTTAGTCCCAGAAATAATATAAAAGTGGATAATAAAGCCCAATAATGTCCAAAACAGTAGATAATATAGCATGGAGCAATCAAAAATTATAGATACATTGGAGACGTATCAAGCATCCCCAAGCTTAATTCCTGCTCATCCTCGAGTAGGTAAATGATAAAAACAGAATTTTTGATGCGGAGTGCTACTTGGCATAATTTTAATGTAATTCTTCTTAATTGTGGTATGAATATTTCCAGATCCGAAAGATTCAAGACAAAAGTTCATATTGACATAAAAATAATAATACTTCAAGCATACTAACTAAGCAATTATGTCTTCTCAAAATAACATGGCCAAAGAAAAGTTCATTCCCTACAAAATCATATAGTTTAGTCATGCGTCCATTTTCGTCACACAAGAATGCTCTCATCATGCACAACCCCGATGACAAGCCAAGCAATTGTTTCATACTTTAGTAATCTCAAAAAACCTATAAACTTTCACGCAATATATGAGCGCGAGCCATGCACATAGCACTATGGGTGGAATAGAATATAATGATGGGGGTTATGTGGAGAAGACAAAAAGGGAGAAAGTCTCATATCAACAAGGCTAATCAATGGGATATGGAGATGCCCACCGATTGATGTTAATGCAAGGAGTAGGGATTACCATGCAACGGATGCACTAGAGCTATAAATGTATGAAAGCACAACAAAAGAAACTAAGTGGGTGTGCATCCAACTTGCTTGCTCACGAAGACCTAAGGCACTTGAGGAGGACCATTGTTGGAATATACAAGAAAAGTTCTATAATGAAGATTTCCCACTAGTATATGAAAGTGACAAAACAAGAGACTCTCTATCATGAAGATTATGGTGCTACTTTGAACCACAAGTGTGGCAAAGGATAGTAACATTGTCCCTTCTCTCTTTTTCTCTCATTTTTTTATTTAGGCCTTTCTCTTTTTTTATATATATGGCCTTTCTCTTTTAGTTATTTATTTCCTCACTTGGGACAATGCTCTAGAAAATGATGATCATCACACTCCTATTTATTTACAACTCAAAGATTACAACTCGATGCTAGAACAAAAGATGACTCTATATGAATGCCTGCGACGGTGTACCGGGATATGCAATGAATCAAGAGTGACATGTATCAAAGAATTTTGAACGGTGGCTTTGCCACAAATACTATGTAAACTACATGATCATGCTAAGCAATATGACAATAATGACTGTGTCATGATAAACGGAATGGTGGAAAGTTGCATGGCAATATATCTCGGAATGGCTATGGAAATGCCATAATAGGTAGGTATGGTGGCTGTTTTGAGGAAGATATAAGGAGGTTTATGTGTGAAAGAGCGTATCATATCATGGGGTTTGGATGCACCGGCGAAATTTGCACCAACTCTTAATGTGAGAAAGGGCAATGCACGGTACCGAAGAGGCTAGCAATGATGGAAGGGTGAGAGTGCGTATAATCCATGGACTCAACATTAGTCATAAAGAACTCACATACTTATTGCTAAACTCTACAAGTCATCAAAAACCTCGGCACTACGCGCATGCTCCTAGGGGGGTAGATTGGTAGGAAAAGACCATCGCTTGTCCCCGACCGTCACTCATAAGGAAGACAATCAAAAAACACCTCATGTTTCAAATTTGTTACATAACGTTTACCATACGTGCATGATACGGGACTTGCAAACTTAAACACAAGCACTTCTCAAATTCACAACTACTCAACTAGCATGACTTTTATATTATTACCTCCATATCTCAAAACAATCATCAAGCATCAAACATCTTTTAGTATTCAAAACACTCCTAGGATTTTTTTACTAATCTTGGATACCTAGCATATGAGGATTATTTAAGTAAATTACCATGCTATTGAAGACTCTCAAAATAATCTAAGTAAACCATGAGAGATCAATAGTTTCTATAAAACAAATCCAATACCGTGCTTTAAAAGATATAAGTGAAGTACTAGAGCAAAACTATATAACTCAAAAGATATAAGCGAAGCACATAGAGTATTCTAACAAATTCCAAATCATGTATGGCTCTCTCAAAATGTGTGTACAGCAAGGATGATTGTGGTAAACTAACAAATAAATACTCAAATAATACAAGACGCTCCAAGCAAAACACATATCATGTGGTGAATAAAAATATAGCTCCAAGTAAAGTTACCGATAGAAGTAGACGAAAAGAGGGGATGCCTTCCGGGGCATCCCCAAGCTTTGGCTTTTAGGTGTCCTTAGATTATCTTGGGGGTGCCATGGGCATCCCCAAGCTTGGGATCTTGCCACTCCTTGTTCCATAATCCATCAAATCTTTACCCAAAACTTGAAAACTTCACAACACAAAACTTAAAGTAGAAAATCTCGTGAGCTCCATTAGCGAAAGAAAACAAAAGACCACTTCAAGGCACTATAATGAACTCATTCTTTATTTATATTGGTGTTAAACCTACTGTATTCCAAATTCTCTATGGTTTATAAACTATTTTACTAGCCATAGATTCATTAAAATAAGCAAACAACACACGAAAAACAGAATTTGTCAAAAAACAGAACAGTCTGTAGTAATCTGTAGCTAGCGAAAGATCTGGAGCTCCAAAAATTCTAAAATAAATTTCTGGACATGAGGAAATTTATCTGTTAATCATCTGCAAAAAGAATTAACTAAATAGCACTTTCCAAATAAAAATGGCAGCAGTTCTCGTGAGCACTAAAGTTTTTGTTTTTTACAGCAAGATTAACAAGATTTTCCCCAAGTCTTCCTAACGGTTCTACTTGGCAAGAACACTAATTAAACACAAAAACAAAACCTAAACAGAGGCTAAATAAATTATTTGTTACTAAACAGGAGCAAAAAGCAAGTAATAAAAATAAAATTGGGTTGCTTCCCAACAAGCGCTATTGTTTAACGCTCCTAGCTAGGCATAACAAGCAAGGATAGATCTAGGTATTGCCATCTTTGGTTTTCAACTTTTTAGCGGAATCAAGCTCGAATCCAGGAGGTTCTTTACGTTTCCCTCAATATTCTGAAATTTTTAGATCTAAAGAATCCAACTGCTTATTGCCAAGAGTAATCAACATATTCATACGGTTGATATTTCCGCTAACGTTCTTAAGAGGTTCAAGAGACTTCTGTAAAATCTTAGTAACTTCACAAATTTTTTCAAAAACTTGTGTCTCTTCTTGGGTAGGATGAGGCCCCTTTTGTTGAGGTAGTGTTCCCACTATACCTTCTATAATTTCAAGCGCAATATGGGGATCAATTTCAATAAAATTGCCTTTGGCAATGCAATCCAAGAGTTGTCTATGAGACAAATTTAATCCAACATAGAAATTGCGAAGCAAAATTCTAAGGTTCACTTCAAATGTACAATTATGCTAAGACTCCATTATCCTTGACCAGGCATCTTTTAAGTTTTCTCCTAGTCTTTGCTTAAAATTTAGAATTTCATTCTCAGGAGACAACGGAGAAGATAAGGGACTAGCCATAATGACAAGCAAACGGAAAAGAGGCAAATAGAGAAGGAGAGGGAGGATAGAGAGAGAGGGCAAAAAAACGGCAAGGGTGAAGTGGGGGAGAGGAAAACGAGAGGCAAATGGCAAATAATGTAATGCGGGAGATAGGGATTGTGATGGGTACTTGGTATATTGACTTTTGCGTAGACTCCCCAGCAACGGCGCCAGGAATCCTGCTTGCTACCTCTTGAGCACTGCGTTGGTTTTCCCTGAAGAGGAAGGGATGATGCAGCAAAGTAGCGTAAGTATTTCCCTCAGTTTTTGAGAACCAAGGTATCAATCCAGTAGGAGGCTACGCGTGAGTCCCTCATACCTGCACAAAACAAATAAATCCTCGCAACCAACGCAAATAGGGGTTTTCAATCCCTATAAGGCCACTTACGAGAGTGAGATCTGATAGATATGATAAGATAATATTTTTGGTATTTTTATGATAAAGATGCAAAGTAAAATAAAAGCAAAGCAAAAAAGCAAAGGAAATAACTAAGTATTGGGAGATTAATATGATGAAGATAGACTTGGGGGCCATAGGTTCCACTAGTTGCTTCTCTCGAGAGCATAAGTATTCTATGGTTGGTGAACAAATTATTGTTGAGCAATTGACAGAACTGAGCATAGTTATGAGAATATCTAGGTATGATCATGAATATAGGCATCACGTCCGAGACAACTAGACCGACTCCTACCTGCATCTACTACTATTACTCCACTCATCGACCGCTATCTAGCATGCATCTAGAGTATTAAGTTAATGAAAACAGAGTAACGCCTTAAGCAAGATGACATGATGTAGAGGGATAAACTCATGCAATATGATGAAAACCCCATCTTGTTATCCTTGATGGCAACAATACAATACGTGCCTTGCTGCCCCTACTATCACTGGGAAAGGACACCGCAAGATTGAACCCAAAGCTAAGCACTTCTCCCATTGCAAGAAAGATCAATCTAGTAGGTCAAACCAAACTGATAATTCGAAGAGACTTGCAAAGATAACCAATCATACATAAAAGAATTCAGAGAAGATTCAAATATTGTTCATAGATAGACTTGATCATAAACCCACAATTCATCGATCTCAACAAACACACCGCAAAAAGAAGATTACATCGAATAGTTCTCCACAAGAGAGGGGGAGAACATTGTATTGAGATCCAAAAAGAGAGAAGAAGCCATCTAGCTACTAACTATGGACCCGTAGGTCTGAGGTGAACTACTCACACTTCATCGGAGGGGCTATGGTGTTGATGTAGAAGCCCTCCGTGATCGATGCCCCCTCCGGCGGAGCTCCGGAACAGGCCCCAAGATGGGATCTCGTGGATATAGAAAGTTATGGCGGTGGAATTAGGGTTTTTGCTCCGTATCTGATTGTTTGAGGGTACGTAGGTATATATATGAGGATGGTGTACATCGGTGGAGCAACAGGGGGCCCACGAGGGTGGAGGGCGCGCCTGGGGGGGGGGGGTAGGCGTGCCCCCTACCTCGTGGCCTCCTCTTTTGTGTCTTGACGTAGGTTCCAAGTCTACTGGGTCTTGTTCGTTGAGAAAATCACGTTCCCGAAGGTTTCATTCCGTTTGGACTCCGTTTGATATTCCTTTTCTTCGAAACTCTAAAGCAGGCAAAAACCAACAATTCTGGGCTGGACCTCTAGTTAATAGGTTAGTCCCAAAAATAATATAAAAGTGGATAATAAAGCCCAATAATGTCCAAAACAGTAGATAATATAGCATGGAGCAATAAAAAATTATAGATACATTGGAGACGTATCAAGAGTGGCGGCTGAAAACAAAGTGGATGCGGGATGGATCCCTAGGAAGGAGAGGGGTGGATGACTGGCGGTGGCGCGATGTGACAAAGGGCTAGATTTTAGGGTTGCTGCCTAGGAGGTTGGTCTATACCTTAGGAGAGTCCAACGAGAAACTGATGATGATTTAGGGATGTTTGGGGATGATCCAGACCCATCGGTAATGATTGCTCGGGTCGGATTCGGGACAACTCTCGGACGCGGACGAGGGGTCCGAGCACTGTGCAAGGAGGGGTCAGGTGGTTAGGAGGGGTTTCGGGGCCCTCCGATCACAATCGGATGGCTCTGGACGAGAGGGGGGGGGGGAGTAGGCCTAGGTGGGCTGTGAAGAGAAGGTTGGGCTAAGCTGAGAGGGAAGGCAACCCGGCAACTATTTCCGGAGACCAAAAATGTCCGATGATAGACCGGCTATACTGCCGCTATAGTTATCCGTTGGGGCGTCAAACGGACTCCGAATGCGATGAAACTTGGCAGGCGGCCTACCGACAACATAAGAACACCACATGCCAACTTTCAACCCATTCCGAGAACATTTTCCTGCCACTTATAAAATAATATTTCGGACGTGCCGCGGGCACGTGCAAGTGTGTCTGGGCTCAGAACGGACAACGGAAGGAATGGGGAGACCGGGACGGATGCAAGTTTTGAAAACATGATGATGCAATGCACATGATGACATGGCAAGATGCAACACGCAAGCGAAAGATATGGCAACAACGGCGAATAACCGGAGGACACGTGGCGCATTGCACTCGGGGCGTTACAACACTCCACCACTACAAGAGGATCTTGTCCCAAGATCTAAGGATGGCACCGGAGAGAAATGGAAGAGGAAGAGAATAGGTAAAACTAAGTTGCTTCTTTGACAAATGAATGAAACCAAAGAACCTTGCGAGGTTGAACAAATTGAAAGAAATAATACAACAAAGATGAACAAAGTTGAAAACACTCCATTAGAAAAGAGGAACAAGGAACATAACTAGAACCTTGTACGTTGAAAGACATAAGAAAAGGGTTGCAATGGACAAGAAGTACATGCAAGCACTCTGGTTGAAACGAGATGTACAAGGAACGATAAAGATCAATTACAACAACACTCCGGTTGGAAATGGAAGGCACTAATATGAACTTGGAAAAATGAAAGCACTTGGATGAGACTCCGGTTAGAAGAGGAATGATAGGCACAACACTCCGGTTTAATGGATAAGCAAAGTAAAGAACATGAACTTGGACAAAAATGGGATGATGGGTCGAAGAGTGCAACATCACAATGCCTCCGGAACGAACGAATAGAAGCTAGATCGTTGGGATAAAGGGACAAAGAAGAAAATGACAACTTCTGCCACAAATGAACTTGGAAAGCATCCTTGCAAAGAAGGATTGACTGATTTGTTGAAAATTATACAACAAAAGAATAAGGTTGTTGTGGGCTTATGGAAAACGTCTCAAAATTATGAGGTGAAATTCTACCACTAGCAGATACAATAGATTGGATTAATATCAACAAGGAGATGAGAAGCTAGATCGAACGAATAGAAGCTAGATCGTTGGGATAAAGGGACGATGTGGTGGTGATGGAGCTCGTGGTTCTCCGGTAGAGCTTCGCCAAGCGCGACGGAGGAGGAGGTGTTAGAGAGGGGGAGGGCTACGCCAGGGGAAGGGTGTGGCTGCCCTCCCACCCCCACTATATATAGGGGCAAGGGAGTGGGGGCCGACCCCCTAGATGCATCTAGAGGGGGGGGGCAAGGGGAGGCTTGCCCCCCAAGCCAGGTGGGGGGAGCCCCCTCTCGGGTTTCCCCCAACCCTAGGCGCATGGGCCCTAGGGGGGAGTTGGCGCCCGGCCCACCTAGGGGCTGGTTCCCCTCTATATTCAGCCCATAGGGCCCTCCGGGGCAGGTGGACCCGCCCGGTGGACCCCCGGAACCCCTTCGGTGGTCCCGGTACAATAACGGTAACCCCCCGAACACTTCCGGCGACGAATAAGGACTTCCCATGTATAAATCTTCATTTGTGGACCATTTCGAAACTCCTCGTGACGTCCGGGATCTCATCTGGGACTCCGAACAACCTTCGATAACCACACACTATTTCCCATAACAACTCTAGCGTCACCGAACCTTAAGTATGTAGACCCTATGGGTTCGGGAACCATGCAGACATGACCGAGACATCTCTCCGGCCAATAACCAACAGCGGGACCTGGATACCCATGTTGGCCCACATGTTCCACGATGATCTCATCGGATGAACCGCGATGTCGGGGATTCAATCAATCCCGTATACAATTCCCTTTGTCCATCGGTATGTTACTTGCCCGAGATTCGATCGTTGGTATCTCTATACCTCGTTCAATCTCGTTATTGGCAAGTCTCTTTACTCGTTCCGTAATGCATGATCCTGATACGTCTCCGTCATATCTATAATTTTTGATTGTTCCATGCCAATATTTTACAACTTTCATATACTTTTGGCAACCTTTTATACTATTTTTGGGACTAACATATTGATCCAGTGCCCAGTGCGAGTTCCTGTTTGTTGCATGTTTTTTGTTTCGAGAATATCCATATCAAACGGAGTCCAAATGGGATAAAAACTGACGGAGATTTTTTTGGAATATATATGATTTTTGGGAAGAAAAATCCACGCGAGACGGTGCCCGAGGTGGCCATGAGGCAGGGGGGCGCGCCTGCCCTCCCTGGGCGCGCCGCTGACCCTCGTGGGCCACCTGTAAGGCGGTTGATGCCCTTCTGTCGCCGCAAGAAAGCTAATATCCGGATAGAGATCGTGTTAAAATTTCAGCCCAATCGGAGTTACGGATCTCTGGGAATATAAGAAACGGTGAAAGGGAAGAATCTGAGAACGCAGAAACAGAGAGAGAGACAGAGAGACAGATCCAATCTCGGAGGGGCTCTCACCCCTCCTGTGACATGGAGGCCATGGACCAGAGGGGAAACCCTTCTCCCATCTAGGGAGGAGGTCAAGGAAGAAGAATAAGGAGGGGGACTCTCTCCCCCTCGCTTCCGGTGGCACCGGAACGCCGCCAGGGGCCATCATCATCACCGTGATCTACACCAACACCTCTGCCATCTTCACCAACATCTCCATCACCTTCCCCCCTCTATCTACAGCGGTCCACTCTCCCGCAACCTGCTGTACCCTCTACTTGAACATGGTGCTTTATGCTTCATATTATTATCCAATGATGTGTTGCCATCCTATGATGTCTGAGTAGATTTTCGTTGTCCTATCGGTGGTTGATGAATTGCTATGATTGATTTAATTTTCTTGTGGTTATGTTGTTGTCCTTTGGTGCCCATCATATGATTGCGCGCGTGGATCACACCCTAGGGTTAGTTGTATGTTGATAGGACTATGTATTGGAGAACAAGAGTGACAGAAGCTTCAACCTAGCATAGAAATTGATGCATACGGGATTGAAGGGGGACCAATATATCTTAATGCTATGATTGGGTTTTACCTTAATGAACATTAGTAGTTGAAGATGCTTGCTAATAGTTCCAATCATAAGTGCATAGAATTCCAAGTCAGGGATGACATGCTAGCAGTGGCCTCTCCCACATAATACTTGCTATCGGTCTAGTAAAGTAGCCAATTGCTTAGGGGCAAATTTCACAACTCTTACCACCACTTTTCCACACTCGCTATATTTACTTTATTGCTTCTTTACTCACAACAGCCCCTACTTTTTATTTACGTAATCTTCATTATCTTTCAAACCTATCCAACAACACCTACAAAGTACTTCTAGTTTCATACTTGTTCTAGGTAAAGCGAACGTCAAGCGTGCGTAGAGTTGTATCGGTGGTCGATAGAACTTGAGAGAATATTTGTTCTACCTTTAGCTCCTCGTTGGGTTCGACACTCTTACTTATCAAAAACTGTTGTGATCCCCTATACGTGTGGGTTATCAAGACCTTTTTCTGGCGCCTTTGCCGAGGAGCAATAGGGTGGGGTGAATATTCTCGTGTGTGCTTGTTTGCTTTATCACTAAGTAATTTTTATTTGTTGTTCTTAGTTGTTTTCTATCTTTAGTTATGGGTAGTAAACACAAAATACCAAAAAAAGTAGTTGTACCTACTAAACCAATGGTTGAAGAACCACTCAAAATCTATCACACTGCTGAAGCCTATTACTTGGATCATCTTCGATCCCTATGTGCTCGTGCTGAAACCCCAACTAGCTTAGTTGAGGGAAAATCCTTAGATGAGCATGCTTGTTATGTGCGACACCAAATATATGAAAAAGGGAAACTTTTACTGGATCAAATTCATCATTTGCAATGCTATGCTTGCAATTTATGTGAAATATATGATTTTACTTGTTGTTCTGAAAACCCTAAGAAACACCTTCCCTATCAATGTGAGTTTGGTGATAATGGAATCGTATCTTCATATGCTAAGGGTGTTTATAATTACTATGATGTTCAACAAATTGAAGAATTTGTTGCTTTTAAGGGTGCTTACGAAATTGCTTCTTTAACTAAAAAGTATGATGCTACTCTTTACAAATCTGAAAATTTTGCCATACTTAAATATTGCTAATATAATTATTCTTCTAATGCCTATGTTGAACCATATATTGAGGACTACTCCCCTATCCAAGAAGATACTAATATTTTGCAGGAGTCTATGGAAGAAGAAATTGATGAAACTGTGAGCTCATTGGATGAAAAAGATGAGGAGGAGAGCGAAGAACAAAAGGAGGAAGAGCGGATTAGCTACCCGTGCCCACCTTCTAATGAGAGTAACTCTTCAACTAATACATTGTCTAATTTCCCTTCGTGCTTACCGGAGGATGATTGCTATGATGATTGTTATGATCCCGTTGATTCTTTTGAAATATCCCTTTTTGATGATGCTTGCTATGCTTATGGCCAAGATGCCAATATGAATTATGCTTATGGAGATGAACTTGCTATAGTTCCTTATGTTAAACATGAAATTGTTGCTATTGCACCCACACATGATAGTCCTATTATCCTTTTGAATTCTCCAAACTACACTATATCGGAGAAGTTTGCTCTTATTAAGGAATATATTGATGGGTTGCCTTTTACCATTGCACATGATGATTTTGATGAATATAATATGCATGTGCTTGCTGCTCCTACTTGCAATTATTATGGGAGAGGAACTATATCTCCACCTCTCTATGTTTCCAATATGATAAAATTGCAAGAAACTGTTTATACTATGCATTGGCCTTTACTTTGTGGGCATGAATTATTCTTTTATGACATGCCGATGCATAGGAAGAGAGTTAGACTTTGTCATTACATGATATATGTTACCTTGTGCTCACCACTAAATTACAAATCATTGTTAATTAAAATTGGCTTTGATATACCTTGGGATCCGGGTGGATCCATTACTTGAGCACTATATGCCTAGCTTAATGGCTTTAAAGAAAGTGTTGCCAGGGAGACAACCCGAAAGTTTTAGGGAGTCATTTATTTCTGTTGAGTGCTTTTATATAGTTTTAAAAGAACAAAATAAAGAGGGGAACCCAAAACTTTTTCAAAAAGGAAAGTGAAAGTGAGAAAGACAATCACTGTTGAAGTGGGAGAGCTCCTTGAACTTTGTTCATGCTCATGGCAACTTTGTGAATCTTGATTACAGAAACTTTTCAACAAAAATAATTATCCCCTTGTACAATTCCATTGTATTATAAAAATAATGTGCCAAGGTTTGCCTTTAGGATGTTTACATATGCTTGATGGTTTGTACTGTGCAGGACAGAAACTTTGGCTGTAGTGCGCGATTTTACATTTTTAGCTGGAACATTAAATGGTTCAGATTATTTTTGCACTGTCTTCCTATGCAAATTTTTTATTTTTCCTAATTTTGGTAGAATTTTTCAAGTATCATAAGTATGGTTAATGTTCAGATTATTACAGACTGTTCTGTTTTAGACAGATTCTGTTTTTGATGCATAGTTTGCTTGTTTTGATGAAACTATCAATTTATATTAGTGGATCAAGCCATGAAAAAGTTATATTACAGTATACAAAATGAAAAAAAAATATGAATTAGTTTTCAACAGTACTTAGAGTAGTGATTTGCTTTATTATACTAACGGATCTTACCGAGTTTTCTGTTGAAGTTTTGTGTGGATGAAGTGTTTGATGATCGAGAAGGTCTCGATGTGAGAAGAAGGAAGAGAGGCAAGAGCTCAAGCTTGGGGATGCCCGAGGCACCCCAAGTAAATATTCAAGTAGACTCAAGCTTCTAAGCTTGGGGATGCCCCGGAAGGCATCCCCTCTTTCTTCAACAAGTATCGGTATGTTTTCGGATTCGTTTCGTTCATGCGATATGTGCAATCTTTGAGCGCCTTTTGCATTTAGTTTTCATTTTTATTTTATGCACCATGATGGTATGAGGTAGTCCTTGGTTGATTTATAGAATGCTCTATGCACTTCACTTACATCATTTGAGTATGGCTTTATAGAATGCTTCATGTGCTTCACTTATATCATTTGAAGTTTGGATTGCCTGTTTCTCTTCACTTAGACAACCGCCATTTGTAGAATGCTCTTTTGCTTCACTTATATTTGTTAGAGCGTGGGCATATCTTTTGTAGAAATAATTAAACTCTCTTGCTTCACTTATATCTATTTAGAGAGATGACAGGAACTGGTCATTCACATGGTTGGTCATAAAATCCTACATAAACTTGTAGATCGCTGAATATGATATGTTTGATTCCTTGCAATAGTTTTGCGATATAAAGATGATGATATTAGAGTCATGCTAGTGTGTAGTTGTGGATTGTAGAAATACTTGTGTTGAGGTTTGTGATTCCCATAGCATGCACGTATGGTGAACCGTTATGTGATGAAGTCGGAGCATGATTTATTTATTGATTGTCTTCCTTATGAGTGGCGGTCGGGGACGAGAGATGGTCTTTTCCTACCAATCTATCCCCCTAGGAGCATGCGCATAGTACTTTGTTTCGATAGCTAATAGACTTTTGCAATAAGTATGTGAGTTCTTTATGACTAATGTTGAGTCCATGGATTATACGCACTCTCACCCTTCCACCGTTGCTAGCCTCTCTACTACCGGGCAACTTTCGCCGGTACCATAAACCCACCATATACCTTCCTCAAAACATCCACCATACCTACCTATCATGGCATTTCCATAGCCATTCCGAGATATATTGCCATGCAACTTCCATCATCATCATATACATGACTTGAGCATTCATTGTCATATTTCTTTGCATGATCGTAAGATAGCTAGCATGATGTTTTCATGGCTTGTCCGTTTTTTGATGTCATTGCTACGCTAGATCATTGCACATCCCGATATACTGCCGGAGGCATTCATATAGAGTCATATCTTTGTTGTAAGTAAATAAAAGTGTGATGATCATCATTATTAAGCATTGCCCCAGTGAGGAAAGGATGATGGAGACTATGATTCCCCCACAAGTCGGGATGAGACTCCGGACTTTAAAAATAAATAAAAGAGGCCAAAGAAGCCCAAATAAAAAAAATAGGCCAAAGAAGCCCACCAAAAAAATAATAAAAAAATAAAAAATAAAAAAAATAAAAAAAGAGATAAAAAGAGAGAAGGGGCAGTGCTACTATCCTTTTTCCACACTTGTGCTTCAAAGTAGCACAATGTTCTTCATATAGAGAGTCTCTTGAGTTATCGCTTTCATATACTAGTGGGAATTTTCATTATAGAACTTGGCTTGTATATTCCGATGACGGGCTTCCTAAATTGCCCGAGGTCTTCATGAGAAAGCAAGTTGGATGCACACCCACTTAGTTTCAGTTGGAGCTTTCATACACTTATAGCTCTAGTGCATCCATTGCATGGCAATCCCTACTCACTCACATTGATATCTATTGATGGGCATCTCCATACCCCATTGATACGCCTAGTTGATGTGAGACTATCTTCTCCTTTTTGTCTTCTCCACAACTACCATCCTATTCCACCTATAGTGCTATGTCCATGGATCACGCTCATGTATTGCGTGAAAGTTGAAAAGGTTTGAGAATGTCAAAAGTATGAAACAATTGCTTGGCTTGTCATCGGGGTTGTGCATGATGTGAATATTTTGTGTGGTGAAGGTGGAGCATAGCCAGACTATATGATTTTGTAGGGATAACTTTCTTTGGCCATGTTATTTTGAAAAGACATGATTGCTTTATTAGTAGGCTTGAAGTATTATTGTTTTTATGTCAAATGATAGACTATTTCTTTGAATCACTCGTATCTTAATATTCATGCCATGATTAGATATGTGATCAAGATTATGCTAGGTAGCATTCCACATCAAAAATTATCTTTTTTTATCATTTACCTACTCGAGGACGAGCAGGAATTAAGCTTGGGGATGCTGATACGTCTCCGTCATATCTATAATTTTTGATTGTTCCATGCCAATATTCTACAACTTTCATATACTTTTGGCAACCTTTTATACTATTTTTGGGACTAACATATTGATCCAGTGCCCAGTGCCAGTTCCTGTTTGTTGCATGTTTTTTGTTTCACAGAATATCCATATCAAACGGAGTCCAAATGGGATAAAAACTGACGGATATTTTTTTGGAATATATATGATTTTTGGGAAGAAAAATCCACGCGAGACGGTGCCCGAGGTGGCCATGAGGCAGGGGGCGCGCCCCTGACCCTCGTGGGCCACCCGCAAGGCGGTTGATGCCCTTGTTTCTCCGCAAGAAAGCTAATATCCGGATAGAGATTGTGTTAAAATTTCAGCCCAATTGGAGTTATGGATCTCCGGGAATATAAGAAACGGTGAAAGGGAAGAATCTGAGAACACAGAAACAGAGAGAGACAGATCCAATCTCGGAGGGGCTCTCACCCCTCCCGTGCCATGGAGGCCATGGACCAGAGGGGAAACCCTTCTCCCATCTAGGGAGGAGGTCAAGGAAGAAGAAGAAGGAGGGGGGCTCTCTCCCCCTCGCTTCCAGTGGCGCCGGAACGCCGCCAGGGGCCATCATCATCACCGCGATCTACACCAACACCTCCGCCATCTTCACCAACATCTCCATCACCTTCCCCCCTCTATCTACAGCGGTCCACTCTCCCGCAACCCACTGTACCCTCTACTTGAACATGGTGCTTTATGCTTCATATTATTATCCAATGATGTGTTGCCATCCTATGATGTCTGAGTAGATTTTCATTGTCCTATTGGTGGTTGATGAATTGCTATGATTGATTTAATTTGCTTGTGGTTATGTTGCTGTCCTTTGGTGCCCATCATATGATTGTGCGCGTGGATCACACCCTAGGGTTAGTTGTATGTTGATAGGACTATGTATTGGAGGGCAAGAGTGACAGAAGCTTCAACCTAGCATAGAAATTGATGCATACATGATTGAAGGGGGACCAATATATCTTAATGCTATGGTTGGGTTTTACCTTAATGAACATTAGTAGTTGGGGATGCTTGCTAATAGTTCCAATCATAAGCGCATAGAATTCCAAGTCAGGGGTGACATGCTAGCAGTGGCCTCTCCCACATAATACTTGCTATCGGTCTAGTAAAGTAGTCAATTGCTTAGGGGCAAATTTCACAACTCTTACCACCACTTTTCCACACTCGCTATATTTACTCTATTGCTTCTTTACTCACAACAGCCCCTACTTTTTATTTAGGTAATCTTTATTGTCTTGCAAACCTATCCAACAACACATACAAAGTACTTCTAGTTTCATACTTGTTCTAGGTAAAGCGAACGTCAAGCGTGCGTAGAGTTGTATCGGTGGTCGATAGAACTTGAGGGAATATTTGTTCTAGATTTAGCTCCTCATTGGGTTCGACACTCTTACTTATCGAAAACTGTTGCGATCCCCTATACTTGTGGGTTATCAGATCCCGTGGCTAACTCCTTAGTCACATTGAGCTCATTATGATGATGCATTACCGAGTGGGCCCAGAGATACCTCTCCGTCATACGGAGTGACAAATCCCAGTCTCGATTCCTGCCAACCCAACAGATACTTTCAAAGATACCTGTAGTGTAGCTTTATTGCCACCCAGTTACGTTGTGACGTTTGATACACCCAAAGCATTCCTACGGTATCCGGGAGTTGCACAATCTCATGGTCTAAGGAAATGATACTTGACATTATAAAAGCTTTAGCAAACGAACTACACGATCTTGTGCTACGCTTAGGATTGGGTCTTGTCCATCACATCATTCTCCTAGTGATGTGATCCTGTTATCAATGACATCCTATGTCCATGGTCAGGAAACCATGACCATCTATTGATCAACGAGCTAGTCAACTAGAGGCTTACTAGGGACATATTACGATCAATGTATTCACACATGTATTGCGGTTTCCGGTTAATACAATTATAGCATGAACAATAGACAATTATCATGAACACGAAAAATATAATAATAACAACTTTAATATTGCCACTAGGGCATATTTCCAACAGTCTCCCACTTGCACTAGAGTCAATAATCTAGTTACATTGTGATGATTTGAACACCCATAGAGTTCTGGTGTTGATCATGTTTTGCTCGCGGAAGAGGTTTAGTCAACGGATCTGCGACATTCAGATCCGTATACACTTTACAAATATCTATGTCTCCATCCTGAATATATTCATGAATGGAGTTGAAGCGGCGCTTGATATGCCTGGTCTTCTTGTGAAACCTGGGCTCCTTGGCAAGGGCAATAGCTCCAGTGTTGTCACAGAAGAGAGTCATCGGGCCCGACGCATTGGGAATAACTCCTAGGTCGGTGATGAACTCCTTCATCCAGACTGCTTCTTGTGCTGCCTCCAAGGCTGCTCTGTACTCTGCTTCACATGTAGATCCTGCCATGATGCTTTGCTTGCAACTGCACCAGCTGACTGCCCCACCATTCAAAATGTACACGCATCCGTTTTGTGACTTGGAGTCATCCAGATCTGTGTCCAAGCTAGAATCGACGTAACCCTTTATGACGAGCTCTTCGTCACCTCCATAAATGAGAAACATATCCCTAGTCCTTTTAAGGTACTATAGGATATTCTTGACCGCTGTCTAGTGTTCCAAGCCGGGATTACTTTGGTACCTCCCTACCAAACTTATGGCAAGGTTCACATCAGGTCTGGTACACATCATGGCATACATAATAGACCCTATGGCTGATGCATAGGGGATGACACTCATCTTTTCTCTATCTTCTACCGAGGTCGGGCATTGAGCCGTGCTCAATTTCACACCTTGCAATACAGGCAAGAACCCCTTCTTGGACTGATCCATATTGAACTTCTTCAATATCTTGTCAAGGTATGTGCTTTGCAAAAGACCAATGAGGTGTCTCGATCTATCTCTATAGATCTTGATGCCTAATATGTAAGCAGCTTCCCTAAGGTCCTTCATAGAAAAACACTTATTCAAGTAGGCCTTTATGCTTTCCAAAAATTCTATATCATTTCCCATCAATAGTATGTCATCCACATATAATATGAGAAATGCTAGAGAGCTCCCACTCACTTTCTTGTGAACACAGGCTTCTCCATAAGTCCGCGTAAACCCAAATGCTTTGATCATCTCATCAAAGCGAATGTTCCAACTCCGAGATGCTTGCACCAGCCCATAGATTGAGCGTTGGAGCTTGCATACCTTGTCAGCATTCTTAGGATCGACAAAACCTTCCGGCTGCATCATATACAATTCTTCCTTAAGGAAACCATTAAGGAATGCCGTTTTGACGTCCATTTGCCATATCTCATAATCATAGAATGCGGCAATTGCTAACATGATTCGGACGGACTACAGCTTCGCTACGGGTGAGAAGGTCTCATCGTAGTCAACCCCTTGAACTTGTCGATAACCCTTAGCGACAAGCCGAGCCTTATAGATGGTCACGTTACCATCCGTGTCAGTCTTCTTCTTAAAGATCCATTTATTTTCTATGGCTTGCCAATCATCGGGCAAGTCTGTCAAAGTCCATACTTCATTTTCATACATGGATCCTATCTCAGATTTCATGGCTTCAAGCCATTTGTTGGAATCCGGGCCCGTCATCGCTTCTTCATGGTTTGAAGGTTCACCGTTATCTAACAACATGATTTCCAGGACAGGGTTGAAGTACCACTCTGGTGCAGAACGTGTCCTCATGGACCTACAAAGTTCAATAGCAACTTGATCCAAAGTTTCATGATCATGATCATTAACTTCCTCTCTAGTCGGTGCAGGCACCACAGAAACATCTTCCTGAGCTGCACTACTTTCCGGTTCAAGAGGTGGTACCTCATCAAGTTCTACTTTCCTCCCATTTACTTCTTTCGAGAGAAACTCTTTCTCTAGAAAGGAGCCATTCTTGGCAGCAAAGATCTTGCCTTCGGATCTGAGGTAGAAGGTATACCCGATAGTTTCCTTAGGTTATCCTATGAAGACGCATTTTTCCGACTTGGGTGCTACGTCTTGAGCTTGCGTTGGTTTTCCCCGAAGAGGAAGGGATGATGCAGTAGAGTAGCGTAAGTATTTCCCTCAGTTTTTGAGAACCAAGGTATCAATCCAGTAGGAGGCCACGCTCAAGTCCCTTGTACCTGCACAAAACGATAGCTACTCGCAACCAACGTGATTAGAGGTTGTCAATCCCTTCACGGTCACTTACGAGAGTGAGATCTGATAGATATAATATTTTTGGTATTTTTGGTATAAAGATGCAAAGTAAAAAGTAAAGGCAAAGTAAAAAGCAAAGCAAGATTAAAGTGATGGAGATTGATATGATGAGAATAGACCCGTGGGCCATAGGTTTCACTAGTGGCTTCTCTCAAGAGCATAAGTATTCTACGGTGGGTGAACAAATTACTGTTGAGCAATTGACAGAATTGAGCATAGTTATGAGAATATCTAGGCATGATCATGTATATAGGCATCACGTCCGTGAAAAGTAAACCGAAACGATTCTGCATCTACTACTATTACTCCACTCATCGACCACTATCCAGCATGCATCTAGAGTATTAAGTTAAAAACAGAGTAACGCCTTAAGCAAGATGACATGATGTAGAGAGATAAATTCATGCAATATGCAATAAACCCCATCTTGTCATCCTTGATGGCAATGATACAATACGTGCCTTGCTGCCCCTTCTGTCACTAGGAAAGGACACCGCAAGATCGAACCCAAAGCTAACCACTTCTCCCATGGCAAGAACTACCAATCTAGTTGGCCAAACCAAACGGATAATTCGAAGAGACTTGCAAAGATAACCAATCATACATAAAAGAATTCAGAGAAGATTCAAATATTATTCATAGATAGACTTGATCATAAACCCACAATTCATCGGTCTCAACAAACACACCGCAAAAAAGAAGATTACATCGAATAGATCTCCACAAGAGAGGGGGAGAACTTTGTATTGAGATCCAAAAAGAGAGAAGAAGCCATCTAGCTACTAACTATGGACCCGAAGGTGTAAGGTAAACTACTCACACTTCATCGGAGGGGCTAGGATGATGTAGAAGCCCTCCGTGGTGACGGCACTCTTCTGGCGGAGCTCCGGAACAGGCCCCAAGATGGGATCTCGTGGATACAGAAAGTTGCGGCAGTGGAATTACGTTTTTGGCTCCTGTTCTGATCGTTTGGGGGTACGTATGTATATATAGGAGGAAGGAGTACGTCGGCGGAGCACCGAGGGGCCCACGAGGTAGGGGGGCGCGCCCTAGGAGGGGGCAGCCCCCACCCTCGTGACCTCCTCTTTGACTCCTTGGAGTAGGTTCCAAGTCTCCTGGATCACGTTCAGTGAGAAAATCACGTTCCTGAAGGTTTTATTCCGTTTGGACTCCGTTTGATATTCTGTTTCTCCGAAACACTGAAATAGGCAAAAAACAACAATTCTGGGCTGGGCCTCCGGTTAATAGGTTAGTCCCAATAATAATATAAAAGTGGAAAATAAAGCCCAATATAGTCCAAAACAGTAGATAATATAGCATGGAGCAATCAAAAATTAGAGATACGTTGGAGACGTATCAGGCATCCCCAAGCTTAATTCCTGCTCGTCCTCGAGTAGGTAAATGATAAAAAGAGAATTTTTGATGCGGAGTGCTACTTGGCATAATTTCAATGCAAATCTTCTTAATTGTGATATGAATATTCAGATTAGAAAGATTCAAGACAAAAGTTTATATTGACATAAAAATAATAATACTTCAAGCATACTAACAAAGCAATTATGTCTTCTCAAAATAACATGGCCAAAGAAAGTTATCCCTACAAAATCATATAGTCTGGCTATGCTCCATCTTCACCACACAAGGTATTTAAATCATGCACAACCTCGATGACAAGCCAAGCAATTGTTTCATACTCTAACTTTTTCAAAACTTTTTCAATCTTCACGCAATACATGAGCGTGAGCCATGGATATAGCACTATAGGTGGAATAGAATGGTGGTTGTGGAGAAGACAAAAAGGAGGGGAAGATAGTCTCACATCAACTAGGCGTACCAACGGGCTATGGAGATGCCCATCAATAGATATCAATGTGAGTGAGTAGGGATTGCCATGCAACAGATGCACTAGAGCTATAAATGTATGAAAGCTCAAAAAGAAACTAAGTGGGTGTGCATCCAACTTGCTTGCTCATGAAGACCTAGGGCAATTTGAGGAAGCCCATCATTGGAATATACAAGCTAGGTTCTATAATGTAAAATTCCCACTAGTATATGAAAGTGATAACATGAGAGCCTCTCTGCTATGAAGATCATGGTGCTACTTTGAAGCACAAGTATGGTAAAAGGATAGTAGCATTGCCCCTTTTTATTTATTTTCTTTTTTGGGCCTTCTTTTTTCTTTGGCCTTTTTTTATTGGGAGAATGCTCTATTAAATGATGATCATCACACTTTTATTTATTTACAACTAAATGATTACAACTCGATTCTAAAACAAAGTATGCCTCTATATGGATGCCTCCGGTGGTGTACCGGGATATGCAATGAATCAAGAGTGACAAGTATGAAAAAAATTATGAACGGTGGCTTTGCCACAAATACTATGTCAACTACATGATCATGCTAAGCAATATGACAATGATGAATGTGTCATGATGAACTAGATGGTGGAAAGTTGCATGGCAATATATCTCGGAATGGCTATGGAAATGCCATAATATGTAGGTATGGTGGCTGTTTTGAGGAAGGTATATGGTAGGTGTATGATACCGGCGAAAGGTGCGCGGTATTAGAGAGGCTAGCAAAGGTGGAAGGGTGAGAGTGCGTATGATCCATGGACTCAACATTAGTCATAAAGAACTCATATACTTATTGAAAAAATCTAGAAGTTATCAAAGCAAAGTATTACGCGCATGCTCCTAGGGGGATAGATTGGTAGGAAAAGACCATCGCTCGTCCCCGACCGCCACTCATAAGGAAGACAATCAATAAATAAATCATGCTCCGACTTCATCACATAACGGTTCACCATACGTGCATGCTACGGGAATCGCAAACTTTAACACAAGTATTCTTTAAATTCACAACTACTCAACTAGCATGACTTTAATATTATCACCTCCATATCTCAAAACAATTATCATGCTTCATTCTTTTCTTAGTATTCAACACACTCAAAATAAAGTTTCACAAATCTTGAATACCAAGCATAATATTATTAAGCAAATTACCATGCTATTAAGACTCTCAAAATAATTTAAGTGAAGCATGAGAGATCAATAGTTTCTTTAAAACAAATCCACCACCGTGCTCTAAAAGATCTAAGTGAAGCACATAGAGCAAAATTATAACTCAAAAGATATAAGTGAAGCACATAGAGCAAAACTACATAGCTCAAAAGATATAAGTGAAGCACATAGAGCAAAACTATTTAGCTCAAAAGATATAAGTGAAGCACATAGAGCAAAACTACTTAGCTCAAAATATATAAGTGAATCACATAGAGCAAAACTACATAGCTCAAAAGATATAAGTGAAGCACATAGAGCAAAACTACTTAGCTCAAAAGATATAAGTGAAGCACATAGAGTATTCTATCAAATTTTAATTCATGTATGGATCTCTCAAAAGGTGTGTACATCAAGGATGATTGTGGCATACTAAGACACAAAGACACAAATAATACAAGACGCTCCAAGCAAAACACATATCATGTTGGTGAATAAAAATATAGCTCCAAGTAAATTACCGATGAAAGTGGATGAAAGAGGGGATGCCTTCCGGGGCATCCCCAAGCTTTGACTTTTTGGTGTCCTTGGATTATATTGGGGGTTCCATGGGCATCTCCAAGCTTAGGCTCTTGCCACTCCTTGTTCCATAATCCATCAAAAGAATTCACCCAAAACTTGAAAACTTCACAACACAAAACTTAAAGTAGAAAACTCGTGAGCTCCGTTAGCGAAAGAAAACAAAAGACCACTTCAAGGTACTGTAATGAAATCATTTTTTATTTATATTGGTGTTAAACCTACTGTATTCCAACTTCTCTATGGATTATAAACTATTTTACTAACCATAGATTCATCAAAATAAGCAAACAACACATGAAAAACAGAATCTGTCAAAAACAGAACAGTCTGTAGTAATCTGTAGCTAGCGCAAGATCTGGAACCCCAAAAATTCTAAAATAAATTGCTGGACGTGAGGAATTTATCTATTAATAATATGGAAAAATAATTAACTAAATATAACTCTCCAAATAAAAATGACATCAGTTCTCGTGAGCGCTAAAGTTTCTGTTTTTTACAGCAAGTTCAACAAGACTTTCCCCAAGTCTTCCCAACGGTTCTACTTGGCACAAACACTAATTAAACACAAAAAACACAACCAAAACATAGGCTAAATAATTTATTTATTACTAAGCAGGATTAAAAATCTAGGAATAAAAATAAAATTGGGTTGCCTCCCAACAAGCGCTATCGTTTAACGCCCCTAGCTAGGCATAAAAGCGAGGATAGATCTAGGTATTGCCATCTTTGCTAGGCAATCCATAAGTGGCTCTCATGATAGTTTAATATGGAAAATTTATTTTATTTCTTGGAAAGTGTTCCATGCCCTTTTTTAATGGAAATTGAAATTTAATATTCCCTTCCTTCATATCAATGATCGCACCAACCGTTCTAAGGAAAGGTCTACCAAGAATAATAGGGCAAGAAGGATTGCAATCTATATCAAGAACAATGAAATCTACGGGCACATAATTCCTATTTGCAACAATAAGAACATCATTAATCCTTCCCATAGGTTTCTTAATACTGGAATCTGCAAGATGCAAGTTTAGAGAGCAATCATCAAAATTACGGAAATCTAGCAAATCACACAAAGTCTTGGGAATAGTAGAGACACTAGCACCCAAATCACACAAAGCATAAAACTCATGATCTTTAATTTTAATTTTAATAGTTGGTTCCCACTCATCATAGAGTTTTCTAGGGATAGAAACTTTCAACTCAAGTTTTTCTTCATAAGATTGCATCAAGGCATCAACAATATGTTCGGTGAAGGCTTTATGTTGACTATAAGCATGTGGAGAATTTAGCACGGATTGCAACAAGGAAATACAATCAACTAAAGAGCAACTTTCATAATTAAATTCCTTGAAATCCAATATAGTGGGTTTAGCAACATCTAGATTTTTATTTCTTTCAATCCCACTTTCATCAATTTCATCATTAAGATCTAAATACTCCGAATTTTTAGAACGCCTTCTAGGTAAAGGAAGATCATATTCAGTTTCATCAAGATTCATATTGAAAAACAAAGATTTAATAGGGGACACATCAATAACTTTTAGATCTTCATCTTGATTTTCATACGAATTGGAGGAACACGCTTTAATAAAGGAATCTTTGGAAGCACGATCCTAGCGGTTCTTTCCTTGCACTCATCAATGGAAATTCTCATGGCTTTGAGAGACTCATTGATATCATGCTTAGGAGGAATAGATCTAAGCTTTAAAGAATCAATATCAAGAGAAATTCTATCAACGTTTCTAGCCAAATCATCAACTTTAAGCAATTTCTCTTCAAGCAAAGCATTAAAATTCTTTTGTGAATTCATAAACTCTTTAACACTATTCTCAAATTCAGAGGGCATCTTATTATAATTTCCATAAGAGTTGTTGTAGGAATTCCCATAATTATTAGAAGGATTACTATGATATGGCCTAGGATTAAAATTCCCTCTATAAGCGTTGTTACCAAAATTATTCCTACCAAAAAAATTCACATCCATAGATTCATTGTTATTCTCAATCAAAGTAGACAAAGGCATATCATTAGGATTAGAAGAAACACTCTTAGTAGCAAATAATTTCATAAGTTCATCCATCTTTCCACTCAACACATTGATTTCTTCTATCGCATGCACTTTTTTATTAGAAGATCTTTCAGTATGCCATTGAGAATAATTAACCATAATATTATCTAGGAGTTTAGTAGCATCTCCTAAAGTGATTTCCATAAAAGTGCCTACCGCGGCCGAATCTAAAAGATTTCTAGAAGCAAAATTCAATCCGGCATAATTTTTTTGTATAATCATCCACAAATTCAAACCATGAGTAGGGCAATTACGTATCATTAATTTCATTCTCTCCCAAGCTTGTGCAACATGTTCATGATCAAGTTGTTTAAAGTTCATAATATCGTTTCTAAGAGAGATGATCTTAGCGGGAGGAAAATACTTAGAGATAAAAGCATCTTTGCACTTGTTCCATGAATCAATACTATTTTTAGGCAAAGACGAAAACCAAGCTTTAGCACGATTTCTAGAGAAAAAGGAAATAGCTTCAATTTAACGACATCATTATCGACGTCTTTTTTCTTTTGCATATCACATAAATCAACGAAGCTATTCAGATGAGTAGCGACATATTCACTAGGAAGGCCGGCGAATTGATCTTTCATAACAAGATTCAACAAAGCAACATTGATTTCACAAGATTCTGTATTAGCAAGAGGAGCAATCAGAGTGCTAAGGAAATCGTTATTATTGGTATTGGTGAAGTCACACAATTTAGTATTATCTTGAGCCATCGCGACAAACAAGCAATCTAACACACGAGCAAACAAAAAGCAAGCAGGCAAAAGAGGCAAATAGAGAGGGAGGATAGATAGAGAGGGCGAATAAAACGGCAAGGGTGAAGTGGGGGAGAGGAAAACGAGAGGCAAATGACAAATAATGTAATGCGAGAGATAGGGATTGTGATGGTGAAAGCACAAGTGCTCCCTGGGTGGTTTTGGTAATTAATGTCAACATATCTCTTGTTGGACTAACACTTTTACCTAGTATGTTTTAGATAAGTTCAACAATGGAGTGGCATGGACTAGAGGATGTGGAACCCCTTCAAGATGCTAAGGACAAAGGATTGGCTCAAGCTTCAAGATCAAGACTCTACATTTTCTATTTTAGTGATCCAAGATCACATTGAGTCTATAGGAAAAGCCAATACTATCAAGAGGGGATGAGGTGTTGCTTAATGGCTTGCTTGCTCAAAGTGCTTAGTGATATGCTCCAAAACACTCAACTACCTTCCCACATCCACATATGACCTAAACCAAAAGTCAAACTCGGCCCCACCGATTCCTTCTATCCGGAGCCACTGAGTTCAGTTAATATAGCCACTGCCAGAAACCCTAATCAGTTCGGTCTCACCGAGATGGGCTTGCAAACTCTCTGTTACCTATTGCAATATTTTCGGTCCCACCGAGATATGCAATCGTCCCCACCGAGTTTGCTTGGCCAACTCTCTGTTTCACTTATTACCCAAATCAGTCCCACCGAGTTTGAGTAATTGGTCAAACCGAGTTTTGGTTTTACCCTAACCCTAGCACATCCGTTCCACCAAGTTGAACTAGTCGGTCCCACCAAAAACCCTAACGGTCACTAGGTTTACTAAATCGGTCCGACCAAGTTTTTCCCTTCGGTCTCACCGAGATTGGTAAATTGAGTGTAACGGTTAGATTTTGTGTGGAGGCTATATATACCCCTCCACCACTCTTCATTCGTGGAGAGAGCCATCAGAACATACCTACACTTCCAATACACATTTTCTGAGAGAGAACCACCTACACTTGTGTTGAGGTCAAGATATTCCATTCCAACCATATGAATCTTGATCTCTAGCCTTCCCCAAGTTGCTTTCCACTCAAATCTTCTTTCCACCAAATCCAAATCCTGTGAGAGGGAGTTGAGTATTGGGGAGACTATCATTTGAAGCACAAGAGCAAGGAGTTCATCATCAACACACCATTTGTTACTTCTTGGAGAGTGGTGTCTCCTAGATTGGCTAGGTGTCACTTGGGAGCCTCCAACAAGATTGTGGAGTTGAACCAAGGAGTTTGTAAGGGCAAGGAGATCGCCTACTTCGTGAAGATCTGCCGCTAGTGAGGCAAGTCCTTCGTGGGCGACGGCCGTGATGGAATAGACAAGGTTGCTTCTTCGTGGACCCTTCGTGGGTGGAGCCCTCCGTGGACTCGCGCAACCGTTACCCTCCGTGGGTTGAAGTCTCCATCAACGTGGATGTACGATAGCACCACCTATCGGAACCACGACAAAAACATCCGTGTCTCCAATTGCATTTGAACACTCCAAACCCTTCTCCTTACATTCTTGCAAGTTGCATGCTTTACTTTCCGCTGCTCATATACTCATTGCATGCTTGCTTGATATGTATTGTGTTTGTTAAACTTGTTCTTAAACTCCACTTAAACTTAAGAATTTTAAAAACGGTAACTTTTGGCACTTAGTGTCTAATCACCCCCCTCTAGACACCTCTTCTCGATCCTTTCGATTGGTATCAGAGCATTGGTCTCCATTGCCTTGGTTTAAACACCATTGGAGGAAGATGGATGTGTCTACTTTGGGGAGTCTTAGACATAGAGTGCCTATTCTTGATGAAGAGTATTTTCATGAGTGGAAAAATGAAATGCTTGAGATTTTCAATGAATATCATTTGAACAAGTACATTACTAGCCCTTGTGCACCTCATGTTGATCCTTTGCACCCTACCCTAGATGAAGATATTGACATGATTCGCAATCTTAGAACTGTTAATCTTATCACTAGAGGCTTGCCTAGAAACTTGATTGGATGTTTGCCGACTCTTAAGTGTGCCTACACCATATGGAAATTTCTTGAGGAACTCTTTCCTAATTACTCCTTGAAAGATCTAGATGAAATCCTCCATAAGTCTATTGCTTTGATTAAGATGAGTTCCAATGATCCCAAATTTGGTGACGGCTTATTTGAGCTTACTGATCTTACGAGTGCCAAAGGAGATGTTGGAATCATTAGCAATATCATTTCCAGAGCTATTAGAATTCATAAAGATAACTATAGAAATGATCGTTTATCTAATGAATTGCCCTCTCTAGGAATTGATCAATCACAAGATGATGTTGAACATGAATACTCAGATGAGGATGATGATGATGATAATGATAGTGACTATGATCTCGATGATGCGATGAGACACTTTGGTCTTATGGTAAATCTTCGCGGGTACATGGCTGGAGGAAAGGAATGGGTCCTTGATAGTGGATATACTTGTAACGCCCCGATTCCGATGTGCCAGGTGTCTTCTAGTTATTCGCTATTGTTGCCTTGTCATTTGCTTGCGTGTTGCATCTTATCATGTCATCATGTGCATTGCATCATCATGTTTTAAAACTTGCATTCGTCTGGGTTATCCGAGTTCTCTCCATTGTCCGTTCTGAGCCCAGACACACTTGCACGCGCCCGCGGCATGTCCGAAATATTATTTTATAAGTGGCCA
This sequence comes from Triticum urartu, assembly GCF_003073215.2. Lineage (NCBI taxonomy): Eukaryota > Viridiplantae > Streptophyta > Magnoliopsida > Poales > Poaceae > Triticum > Triticum urartu. The sequence continues at coordinate 345,026,711 of NC_053026.1, forward strand.
GAAAATGTTCTCGGAATGGGATGAAACTTGGCGTGCAGTCTTATTATGGTGTGTTCAGAGCGCCTGTCAAGTTTCGTCGCATTCAGAGCTCGTTTGATAGCCCAACCATTATATATATAGCGGCACCGTTGTCGGTATTTTCGTCGGACGTTTTCGTTCTTCGGAAACCCGTGTTGGGCTGTAGTTCTTTTCTCTCCTCTCAGTCCATGGCCCTCTACACATCCCTTCTAGCCCATCTACCTAACCCCCTCCACTCCGGAACATCCAATTGCGATCGAACGGTTCCGAAACGGGTTAAAACCCCCCTCTCCTAGCCCCTGCCTATAAATGGACGCCCTACCCTTCCATTTTTGAAACCCTAGCCCCTCCTCGTTTTTCCGCAGCTACCCTCTCCACCGCCACCACTTGTCGCGCCCCCATCGGCCAGCTCGCCGCCGGCGATGCGCGCAGCCAATCATGCGCTGCCACGTCGCGCCCAACGCCTCCACCAGCCCCACGGCCCGCCTGGCCCAACCGAGGCCCGCCCGGGCGAGACCCCCTTCGCTCGCAGCCGCCAAGGCTGTTCCTCCTCGATCCGACCTGGATCAGCAGGGAGCCGGAGCGCTGCTCTTCCCCGCCGCGCCGGCGAGTCCGCCTGCCTGCGGCCGTCGTCGGAGCCGTCGGTCGCTGCCGCCCCAGGTCATCAATGCCGCCGCCCGGCCCTCGATTCCTCTCTGCTCCTTCTCCTCACTAGCTCTCTCCCTCCCTCTGTTGCCGCAGGGAACCACCGGCGTTGGAGCTTCCGCTGCCGCCGTCGATCATCGATGGGCACGCCGACCCCGGATCCGGCCACTACGGCCTCCTCCCCGCCGGATCCGAGGGATCCCGTCCTTCCCGCTTCGTCCCATTGCCGGAGTCTGCAAGCCGCCGCCGCTCGTCCTCGTCGGGAGGAGGACGACGCCATCTACGTCGCTGGCCTCGTCCACGCAGGTAGGCTGAGTCCCCGTGAGGCCCGGCCCATCTCCACTCCAGCCTGCAGAGAAGAACAACTTCGCGGATCAAACGCTTAGCCGGCCCAGTTGCAGGGTTCCAAGCCCAGCTCCAGGCCGGCCTGCCTCTTGCGCACCTGGGCCGCAACCGCGCTTTGGGCCGCTTCGGCGCTAAGGCCTCCTTCTCAGGCCCAGTGCCTTTCTCACTGTGCCAAAGGCCTCGAATGCCCACTGTGAGCAGCGCCCCCAGCACTTCCAGTTTCAGCCCGTTTCATATTTTTTTTTCTGCCTGGCGAATTTAGTTATTTTTCCATAGAACGCAGTTTTGCAGAAAAGCCCTCATACATCATGCATATCATATATCACAAACCGTGCATCGGAATTAAACAAACTTAACATGAAAGATGCTTAGAATTATGTCTAGTTTCATATTATGTCACTTTCACCCATGTTTAAAATGTTTAAACTGCTGTTTGGTTAAATTTGCTTAAATAACTTGCTAAAATGATTTAAATTCATAACTAAATAACCGTAACTTGGATTTTAATAAACTTTATATGTAAATGGGGTGGAAAAATGCCTAGTTTAACATGATGCACTCATCTAGCATGTTTAACAATTCTAAAATTATGTTTAGGGCAGAACAGTACCAAATCTATAATATGCTCATGCGAATTTTTCCGGACTTGTTGTTTTGTTGTTCTGGCCTCATTTAAACTTGCCTAGATAGATAGTTTCATCATGCTTCCCCTCTTGCCATTGTTTAACAACATTTAATATTGTTGGGTACATAAACGAGATCGAACTAAATAACTTGAATGTGGTGTTTTGTCAATATGCAATGGAGTTGCATATTGAGCTCCACTTAATTTGTAGGGTTGTTTGTGCACTTTGCCATGCCATGCTTCATTAAACCGGACATGCATCATACTTGATTGTGCATCATGCCATGTTATGTGGTGGTTGTTTACTATGTTGTTTGCTTCTTTCCGGTGTTGCTTCTTCGGGTTGTTTCCTGTAACGTTGCATTGTGAGGATCCGTTCGACTATGTCCGTTTATCTTCTTCATGGACTTGATTCTTCCTCGTTGCGGGATTTCAGGCAAGTTGACCATACCCTCGAAATCACTTCTATCTTTGCTTGCTAGATGCTCGCTCTTTTGCTATGCCTATGCTACGATGCCTACCACTTGCTTGTCATGCCTCCCATATTGTTGAACCAAGCCTCTAACCCACCTTGTCCTAGCAAACCGTTGATTGGCTATGTTACCGCCTTGCTCAGCCCCTCTTATAGCGTTGTTAGTTGCAGGTGAAGATTGAAGTTTGTTCCTTGTTGGAACATGGAGATGTTGTTCCTTGTTGGAACATGTTTACTTGTTGGGATATCACAATATATCTTATTTAATTAATGCATCTATATACTTGGTAAAGGGTGGAAGGCTCGGCCTTATGCCTGGTGTTTTGTTCCACTCTTGCCGCCCTAGTTTCCGTCATATCGGTGTTATGTTCCCGGACTTTGCGTTCCTTACGCGGTTGGGTGATAATGGGAACCCCTTGACAGTTCGCCTTGAATAAAACTCTTCCAGCAAGGCCCAACATTGGTTTTACCATTTGCCGCCTAGCCTCTTTTTTCCCTTGGGTTCCGCGGACTCAAGGGTTATCTTATTTAAACCCCCGGGCCAGTGCTCCTCTGAGTGTTGGTCCAACTTGTCAGCTGCCGGTGGCCACCAGGGGCAACTCTGGGCTGGCCTACCGGAAGTTTGGACGATCCGGTGTGCCCTGAGAATGAGATATGTGCAGCTCCTATCGGGATTTGTTGGCACATTCGGGTGGCTTTGCTGGTCTTGTTTTACCATTGTCGAAATGTCTTGTAACCGGGATTCTGAGTCTGATTGGGTCTTCCCGCTAGAAGGAATATCCTTCGTTGACCGTGAGAGCTTGTGATGGGCTAAGTTGGGACACCCCTGCAGGGATTTGAACTTTCGAAAGCCGTGCCTGCGGTTATGGGCAGAGGGAATTTGTTAACGTCCGGTTGTAGAAAACCTGAAGTTGACCTTAATTAAATGCATCAACCGCGTGTGTAACCGTGATGGTCTCTTTCCGGCGGAGTCCGGGAAGTGAACATGGTGTTGGAGTTATGCTTGACGTAGGTCGTTCTAGGATCACTTCTTGATCATAGTTTCTCGACCGTGCTTTGCCTTCTCTTCTCGCTCTCATTTGCATATGTTAGCCACCATATATGCTAGTCGCTTGCTGCAGCTCCACCTCATACCTTTACCTTACCCATGAGCTTAAATAGTCTTGATCGTGAGGGTGTGAGATTGCTGAGTCCCCGTGACTCACAGATACTTCCAAAACCAGCTTGCAGGTGCCGATGAGTCCGTGCAGATGACGCAACCAAGCTCAGGAGGAGCTCGATGAAGATCTTGTCCTTCGTGTTGTTTCGTTCTAGTTGATCAGTAGTGGAGCCCAGTTGGGGTCGATCGGGGACCGTGTCGCATTTGGGGTTCTTCTTTTATTTTGGTTCCGTAGTCGGACCTTATTTGTATCTGGATGATGTAATGCTTTATTCATGTATTGTATGAAGTGGTGATTGTAAGCCAACTATGTATCTCTTTTCCCTTATGTATTACATGGGTTGTGTGAAGATTACCTCACTTGCGACATTGCTTTCAATGTGGTTATGCCTATAAGTTGTGCTTCGACACGTGGGAGATATAGCCGCATCGAGGGCGTTACAGTACTGATCATATGACCGGAGATAAAGACATGTTCCGTGAGATTGCTGAAAATGACGGCCCTCGAAAGTATGTCACTTTTGGTGATAATTCAAAGGGTAAGGTGGTTGGACTTGGTAAGGTGGCCATCTCACATGATAGCTCCATACGAAATGTCATGCTCGTTGAATCTCTTGGCTACAACTTACTTTCAGTATCTAGACTTGCTGATTTCGGTTTCAATGTCCTATTTACTGAAGTAGACTTCCAAGTGTTTCGTAGAGATAATCATAAAATGGTCTTTACCGGTATACGTAGAGGAGATCTTTACATTGTTGATTTCACTAAAAAGGCTCAACCTAAAACTTACTTAATTGCCAAATCTTCTAAAGGCTGGTTGTGGCATAGAAGACTAGGTCATGTTGGTATGCGTAATCTTGATAAGCTTATTAAAGGTCGTCATATCCTTGGAATAAAAGATGGAATATTTGACAAGGATAGACTTTGTAGTGCTTGTCAAGCAGGGAAACAAGTTGGAGGAAGTCACCGCGCGAAGAACATCATGACCACAAGAAGACCACTCGAGCAACTTCACATGGATCTCTTTGGTCCAAATGCCTACAAGAGTCTCGGTGGTAACTCATTTGGTCTAGTCATAGTTGATGATTTTTCAAGATTTACGTGGGTGTTCTTTCTTGATGACAAATCGCAGGTCCAAAATATCTTCAAAAACTTCGCTAGGAAGGCCCAAAATTAGTTTGACGTGAAGATCAAGAAGGTTCGGAGCGACAACGGAACGGAGTTCAAGAACGCAAATGTGGACACCTTTCTTGACGAAGAAGGGATTTCACACGAGTTCTCGGCTACGTACACACCTCAACAAAATGGAGTTGTTGAAAGGAAGAACCGGACTCTTATCGAGATGGCAAGAACGATGCTTGATGAGTACAAAACGCCAAAGCACTTTTGGGCGGAAGCGATTGAGACAGCTTGTCATGCAACAAATCACTTGTATCTTCACAAGCTACCCGGCAAGACGGCATACGGGCTCCTCATCGGTAACAAACCCCAAGTTGGATACTTTCGAGTATTCGGCTCAAAGTGCTACATTCTTGATAAGCATCGTCGTTCTAAATTTGCTCCTAAATCTCATGAAGGTTTCCTACTTGGTTATGGATGAAACTCTCACACTTACCGTGTCTACAACAATTTCACCCCAAAGGTTGAAGAGATGGTAGATGTGAAGTTTGATGAATCTAACGGCTCACAAGTAGAGCAATTGCCAATTGATGTAGGAGACAAAGACCCTTCGGAAGCAATTCAAGACTTGTCCATTGGCAAGATTCGTCCAACGGAAGTGAAGGAGAGTACCTCGTCCGTCCAAGTGGAAGCTTCTACCTCACAACAAGGTGAACCAAGAGTTGATACGGAAGCATCCGCAAGTGGGACACGCCAAGACGAAGAAAACGAGGGAGCGCACCAAGATGAACATCAACAACCTCCTTCTCCACCACGACAAGAGAACGACAACGTCAACAATGAAGAAGGCCAAGAAGAAGCACAAGATGAAGAGGAAGTTCCACCCCGACCCAAGCAAAAGCTTTCACGAGTTCGAGCAAGAATTGCTAAGGATCATCCCGTTGAGAAAATCTATAATGATATCCAAACCGGGAGAATCACTCGCTCTAAAACTCGTTTAGCTAACTTTTGTGAACATTTCTCATTCATCTCTAGCATTGAACCTATGAAGGTTGAAGAAGCATTGGAGGATCCGGACTGGATAAACGCTATGCATGAAGAGCTACACAACTTTGAGAGAAATCAAGTGTGGACATTAGTCGAGAAACCCGACAACAACCAGAACATCATTGGTACCAAATGGGTGTTTCGCAACAAGCAAGATGAAAATGGACAAGTGGTTCGCAACAAAGCACGTCTCGTCGCCCAAGGCTACACACAAGTTGAAGGTATGGACTATGGTGAGACATATGCTCCCGTTGCTAGACTTGAGTCCATTCGCATCTTACTTGCTTATGCTAATCACCATGATATCACCTTGTACCAAATGGACATTAAAAGTGCTTTTCTAAATGGCAAAATCGAATAGGAAGTTTATGTTAATCAACCTCCCGGCTTCGTCAATCCTAAGAAGCCTAATCATGTTTACAAACTTCACAAAGCCCTTTATGGTCTTAAACAAGCTCCTAGAGCATGGTATAAATGCTTGACCAAGTTCCTTAGTGAAAAAGGCTTTGAAATTGGTAAAATTGATTCTACTCTTTTTACTAAAAAGGTTAACAAAGAACTATTTGTGTGCCAAATTTATGTTGATGATATCATATTTGGTTCAACTAACCCTCATTTTAGTGAGAAGTTTGGAAAGCTAATGTCAGAGAAGTTTGAGATGTCTATGATGAGTGAACTCAAATTCTTGCTCGGTTTGCAAATCAAGCAAACTAAGGAAGGTACCTTTGTCTCTCAAACGAAGTACACCAATGACTTATTCAAGAAGTTCAATATGCAAGAATGCAAAGGTATGACTACACCCATGCCTACTAGTGGACATCTTGATTTGACCAAAGATGGTGAACCGGTTGATCAAAAGGTTTATTGCTCTATGATTGGTTCATTGTTATATCTATGTGCCTCTCGTCCCGATATTATGCTAAGTGTGTGCATGTGTGCACGATATCAAGCTGCTCCTAAAGAATGTCATCTTAAGGCTGTGAAAAGGATAGTGAGATACCTAATCCATACACCAAATTTTGGCATTTGGTATCCTAAGAGGTCCTCTTTCGATCTTGTTGGCTACTCCGATTCGGACTATGCCAGAGACAAGGTTGATAGAAAATCCACTTCGGGTACTTGTCAATTCCTTGGTAGATCTCTTGTGTCTTGGTCTTCCAAGAAACAAAACTCGGTATCCTTATCCACCGCCGAAGCGGAATACATTGCCGCTGGTTCATGTTGCGCTCAATTACTTTCGATGACCCAAACTCTTAAAGATTATGGGATATATGTGAAACATGTTCCATTGCTATGTGACAATGAAAGTTCTATTAAGATTGCTCACAATCCCGTGCAACATTCTCGAACTAAGCATATTGAAGTTCGTCATCATTTCATTCGAGATCATGTTGCAAAAGGGGACATTAACCTTAAGCATGTTCGCACCGATAAGCAATTGGCGGATATATTCACTAAACCACTTGATGAGAAAGTGTTTTGCAGGTCGAGAGGTGAATTGAACATCATTGATGCTTCAAACTTGGAGTAGGAACTCCATTTGATACATGCGGGGCATGAGCCTATGACTAATCCTCGATATTTCTCTTATGATGCTATTCATATGTCTTGGATATATTTGTACCTTGCATGTTATCTAACCCGTGTAGGTGCTTGGTTGAATCTAAATCTATGAGATTGCAACTCACTCACATCTTGAGCAATCTCTACATCACCAAGTCTCTACACAATGGTGGTTGAAGACAAGGAAGCACGCAACCATTCAAACATATCCTTTGGCAAATTCCATGTTGAGTCTCATGATTGTCATTTTGGATACACAAGTGCTCTTCCTTGCAAAGCTAACCCATGTAGGTAGATGAACTCAAACTCCAAGTGGTGCTCCCAACCCTTGATGAACTACATCAACCTTGAGCAACCCACACAAGTTCAACTACATGAACAAGATCAACACCACCACCCAAGGTATGTTATTCCATCTTAGAGAAGCTTTACTCCAAGTCATGAGTCAAAGCAACTCGACAAGATGTGAATACATCAAAAGGCTTAAACGAAAAATGGTAACCCCATTTTGAGCTTAAACGATGAGTATGACCTATGATCAAGTGCTCTCACTTGACTCCTAAGTCAATATACTCTAACATAGGTGACTTTGTCACCGACCATTTCTAGATGAAGTTCTCAAGTGTTTCTCCGTGCTTTTGCATTTGCATATTTGTTTCCCCTTTCAAAAAAAAATTCATCTAGAACTTTTAGTTTCTTTTCTTTCCTTTTTGTTCTGCATTTTCTGCATCCAATTCATTGCAAATCTTTCAGTTAATTCCTTGCATATACTTTTGAGATCTTACTTGTCTAGTGAGCTGAGGTGACAAGTGGTTTCACTCTGATGAACTCGGTCACACCGGTTTGTTCTCTTCGGCCCAACCGAAATCCTTCGGTGCAACCGAAGCACACAACTCGGAGTCACCGATTTCATCACAGGAAAGCCAACTTGCCACTTATTCCTGATTTCTGTTTGCTCCAGCTCCACTCAATGATTCTTGTCCTCTGCCAACATCATATTAGACATGCTGCTTTGCTCTGTGACTCAAGGACCAACCCATTTGTATCACATGTCCAGAAGAGCCCTTCTTGGAAATTGATGTCAAAGGGGGAGAGAGAGATCACATCAAAGCTTAATCCTTCCTATAGGGGGAGAAAGAGAGAGTACTCAGGGGGAGAGAGTTTCTCAACTAGGACAAAGTAATATCATCAAAGACCCCAGATGCTTGGTGTTCAAGAGGAGAGATGTCACATGTCTTTAAGAGGGGAAAGACATGTTTGGTTGCTTGCTTTAGCTCAAGCTCTGTTGTTTCTTTTTTGTTGCTCTGATTTTCTGTTCCCTATCTTCTACCAATATCCCATGCAGATTCAGGGAGAGCAAGACATCTAAGGGAAGGAAATCTCTGATTTCATTGCATATCTTTACCTTTGGGGGCATGTCTATATCCAATATGGTACTTAGTACTCACTCTACATGTCATCCCAGTCTTGGTTCTCTTGTGGTTTCTCTTGTTTTGCTCTGGTCAGTAGGTGTATCTGTGTTATTTAACCTTGTTTGCGCAGGTTCATCCCATCCTAAGCCAACTCAAGACCACAAGGTAAGTACATGCATCACAGTCATGTGAATGAGAAGTTCTTGCAGATGTACATACTATTTGCAAGAAGGACTCATGAGCATGAAGGTACATTTCTCACATTCACATCATTTGCTCTGATGCATATAGCCAAGATACATGTAACACATTGCTTACTCTGTCATGTTTACGCATTCACATGCTCCTATATTCAATATTCACATGATTGCATACATGGGGGGAGCCTATGCATGTTACATGTCTTTCCAAAGCTTTACTTGCTATTCTCTATATCTTTATCTAAAGCCTTGATGTATGTTGTCATCAATTACCAAAAAGGGGGAGATTGAAAGCACAAGTGCTCCCTAGGTGGTTTTGGTAATTAATGTCAACATATCTCTTGTTGGACTAACACTTTTACCTAGTATGTTTTAGATAAGTTCAACAATGGAGTGGCATGGACTAGAGGATGTGGAACCCCTTCAAGATGCTAAGGACAAAGGATTGGCTCAAGCTTCAAGATCAAGACTCTAGATTTTCTATTTTAGTGATCCAAGATCACATTGAGTCTATAGGAAAAGCCAATACTATCAAGAGGGGATGAGGTGTTGCTTAATGGCTTGCTTGCTCAAAGTGCTTAGTGATATGCTCCAAAACCCTCAACTACCTTCCCACATCCACATATGACCTAAACCAAAAGTCAAACTCGGCCCCACCGATTCTTTCTATCCGGAGCCACCGAGTTCAGTTAACGTAGCCACTGCCAGAAACCCTAATCAGTTCGGTCTCACCGATGGGATCTCGGTCTCATCGAGATGAACTTGCAAACTCTCTGTTACTTGTTGCAATATTTTCTGTCCCACCGAGATATGCAATCGGCCCCACCGAGTTTGCTTGGCCAACTCTCTGTTTCGCTTATTACCCAAATCGGTCCCACCGAGTTTGAGTAATCGGTCAAACTGAGTTTTGGTTTTACCCTAACCCTAGCACATCGGTTCCACTGAGCTGAACTAGTCGGTCCCACTGAAAACCCTAACGGTCACTAGGTTTACTAAATCGGTCCGACTAAGTTGTTCCCTTCGGTCTCACCGAGATTGGTAAATTGAGTGTAACGGTTAGATTTTGTGTGGAGGCTATATATACCCCTCCACCCACTCTTCATTCATGGAGAGAGCCATCAGAACATACCTACACTTCCAATACACATTTTCTGAGAGAGAACCACCTACACTTGTGTTGAGGTCAAGATATTCCATTCCAACCATATGAATCTTGATCTCTAGCCTTCCCCAAGTTGCTTTCCACTCAAATCTTCTTTCCACCAAATCCAAATCCTGTGAGAGAGAGTTGAGTGTTGGGGAGACTATCATTTGAAGCACAAGAGCAAGGAGTTCATCATCAACACACCGTTTGTTACTTCTTGGAGAGTGGTGTCTCCTAGATTGGTTAGGTGTCACTTGGGAGCCTCCAACAAGATTGTGGAGTTGAACCAAGGAGTTTGTAAGGGCAAGGAGATCGCCTACTTTGTGAAGATCTACCGCTAGTGAGGCAAGTCCTTCGTGGGCGACGACCGTGATGGAATAGACAAGGTTGCTTCTTCGTGGACCCTTCGTGGGTGGAGCCCTCCGTGGACTTGCGCAACCGTTACCCTCCATGGGTTGAAGTCTCCATCAACGTGGATGTACGATAGCACCACCTATCGGAACCACGACAAAAACATCTGTGTCTCCAATTGCATTTGAATACTCCAAACCCTTCTCCTTACATTCTTGCAAGTTGCATGCTTTACTTTCCGCTGCTCATATACTCATTGCATGCTTGCTTGATATGTATTGTGTTTGTTAAACTTGTTCTTAAACTCCACTTAAACTTAAGAATTTTAAAAACTGCAACTTTTGGCACTTAGTGTCTAATCACCCCCCCTCTAGACACCTCTTCTCGATCCATTCAGATGGGTACTTGGTATGTTGACTTTTTGCGTAGACTCCCTGGCAACGGCGCCAGAAATCCTTCTTGCTACGTCTTGAGCTTGCGCTGGTTTTCCCCGAAGAGGAAGGGATGATGCAACAGAGTAGCATAAGTATTTCCCTCAGTTTTTGAGAACCATGGTATCAATCCAGTAGGAGGCAACACTCAAGTCCCTCGTACCTGCACAAAACGATAGCTACTCGCAACCAACGCGATTAGGGGTTGTCAATCCCTTCACGGTCACTTACGAGAGTGAGATCTGATAGATATAATATTTTTGGTATAAAGATGCAAAGTAAAAAGTAAAGGCAAAGTAAAAAGCAAAGCAAGATTGAAGTGATGGAGATTGATATGATGAGAATAGACCCGGGGGCCATAGGTTTCACTAGTGGCTTCTCTCAAGAGCATAAGTATTCTATGGTGGGTGAACAAATTACTGTTGAGCAATTGACAGAATTGAGCATAGTTATAAAAATATCTAGGCATGATCATGTATATAGGCATCACGTCCGTGACAAGTAGACCGAAACGATTCTGCATCTACTACTATTACTCCACTCATCGACCGCTATCCAGGATGCATCTAGAGTATTAAGTGAAAAACAGAGTAACGCCTTAAGCAAGATGACATGATGTAGAGAGATAAATTCATGCAATATGAAATAAACCCCATCTTGTTATCCTCGATGGCAACGATACAATACGTGCCTAGCTGCCTGTCGGTGTCAAAACCGGCGGATCTCGGGTAGGGGGTCCCGAACTATGCGTCTAGGCCGGATGGTAACAGGAGACAAGGGACACGATATTTTTTACCCAGGTTCGGGCCCTCTCGATGGAGGTAATACCCTACTCCTGCTTGATTAATATTGATGATATGGGTAGTACAAGAGTAGATCTACCATGAGATCAAGGAGGCTAAACCCTAGAAGCTAGCCTATGGTATGATTGTTGTGTATGGAGTTGATTGCCTATGGACTACAACCCTCCGGTTTATATAGACACCGGATAGGGTTAGGGTTACATAGAGTCGGTTACAATGGTAGGAGATCTTGAATATCCGCATCGCCAAACTTGCCTTCCACGCCAAGGAAAGTCCCATCCGGACACGGGACGAAGTCTTCAATCTTATATCTTCATAGTCCAGGAGTCCGGCTGAAGGTATAGCCCGGCTACCCGAACACCCCGTAATCCAGGACTCCCTCGGTAGCCCCCGAACCAGGCTTCAATGATGATGAGTCCGGCGCGCAAATTGCTCGGCATTGCAAGGCGGGTTCTTCTCCAAATCTTGTGTACCTGTAGGAATAATGTCCGATTTTTGTAATGTAGTGCTCCTCGGCTTTTACGCCCAATAATGGCCGTCTTCCACGTGTTCAAACGAATGCGAAAAGCCGGGGTGTTTTTACATCCACACCCCTAGCCGTATAAACGAGCCGCCTATTTAACGGGATGGGGATTTAGGTCCAAACCACATCTTCTCCTTTCTGCGAGTTATCATCAGAGCGCTTCCAGCAAAGGTCCATTCCAACATGACCAGCCGTCGCAACTCCTCCCCTCGCCCCTCCGGTCCCAAACCCGGGGACTGGGAGAGTTGCACCATCCCGCATAGCGAGTTAGCGTCACTTCAGGCAAAGGGATTTCTCCCTCAGGCATACATGGTCCCGGTCCGAGCCGGTCTCGCCACCTACAATGGCGGAAAACAAGCGGAGAGCACCCCCAATCCTTCTAAAGGAGAGTGGGTGTGCCTCGTCCCCTATCTAATAAGGGGACTGGGATTTCCAATTCATCCATTTCTCCGTGGGCTTCTGGAGTTCTACGGCCTCCAGCTGCACAATCTCACGCCCGCCTTCGTATTGCATATTGCGGGTTTCGTCGCCCTTTGTGAGCTATTTTTAGGCGTTGAGGCTCATTTCGCGCTGTGGAAGAGGTTATTCTGCCTGGTGCCCCGTTCTCAAAAGGGGTCTATATACCAAGTGGGCGGAGCCGAAGTATGGCGCATCGCCGGGACCGGATACCTATCCGGAACCCCAAAGAAGGCGTCCGAGGACTGGCCTTCGGAATGGTTTTATATAGATGACGTCCCGCTACCGGACCCTATCCGGATCGGTCTCCCTAAGTTCAACAGTGCTCCATTGAAGAAACGCTTGAGCTGGCGTCCGCGGAGCTCTCAGAGAGAAAGCGACAGAGAAGTCCTTTACCTGATGGGCCGGGTAAGACTGTTGGCTCATTCCGGACTAACCATGATTGGAGTCATGGCCGCATGCATTATGCAGGGGGTGCAGCCACTTCAATACAGAGGCCACCCCATGTGGGATTTCAACGGGGAGGATGACGCCACCCGTTATGGTCGTAAGGGGCCGGCCTCAGCTGTCGCTCTAGTAAAGATCTTATCCTCTTTGTACAAGGGAGAAAAGGAGGAATTCCTCCGCGTCAACCCGCAGGCCGGATTTACTATGTACGATCCTCCAAGTTGGGTAAGTGAACAACTGCGCTTGCCCGTTTGTTTTATACTCCCACGGTTAGATATGTAGTCTAACGACTTCAATCCAGGAACTGCGACAGGTGGTAAAGGATATAAACAGCCGCCCTCCACAGCCCGAGGACCCAGAACGGTCCCTCGATCCGGACTCCGAAGAGGATCCGGACATATCGGTGGAGCTTATCAATGGGGTGTTCCATCAGCTAAGAAAGGACAATACCTTGGTAGCCATCACGGCTGATTACCCAGGGTTAATCCCGGCCTCCCAGGTGACAGAAACCGGAGTCTCATTCCCTTGAGAGAGATTCCACTCTCATGTATTCCGGTGTTTCTGACGACAACCGTGTTTTGCAGGGGAGATTTCCGAGGCAGGAGGCCGAACCTGCGGCGGCTAGCCAACGAGGGGCCGCAGGGCCCCATGGGGCAAAAAGGAATGTAGTCCTGACTGAGATGCCGGCGCAAAGGTATAGCGCACCCTCTGTTTCCCTGGTGTTATTCTGTCAGGGCATATTAACGTTCGTGCTATCTTCAGAACGAAGAGACCTCGCCGGACTACATCCGGAGAGGTTGCCAATCGCGCCTCCACCAGCCAGGCTCCCACGTCTGGCCAGGAAGTGAAGGCGAGCACAAGGCGCGCACCGGACGCTCCTCCGACAGAGGATGCGAACAGGCTGTCTGCCACAAATTCTGAAGTGGAGAGTGCCATGTACCACAGGCGTCGCCGGACAGTTCTACGCGACGCTTGTTTCTCCCAAGAGGCTTTAGATGCCTTTAATTCAAGAGATGCGTACCTCCGTGCCGCTCAAAATGGTTTAGCCAGAGCCACGGAGCAGTATGTAAAAGACATACGGGTAAGAAAATTTTGGTCAAATATATATATACCAGTAGCCCCCGAGACTTGAAACAGTTAGAGCAACTGATTTAAGGATCATTTAATATGCAGGTTCTTACAGAGAAGAATACTGTACTGTCCCAGGAGCTGGAAAAGTGCAAGGCCCAACTAGAGGCCGCACTAGCCGCAGCAGGGGAGCCCAAAGAGACCCCCTCAGGTAAGATACACTTCGAAAGATTAGTATTGTGCGGTGTGGGTGCAAATCTGACAAATCATGTTGCAGATGGCGCCGGACTCGATCCGGAAAAGCAACAACTCTTACGCCGGCTAAAGGCCGGTGAGAGTACGTTGACAAAGGTGAGGCGAGAGAAGAATGATCTTCAGGATGCCAACACCAAGCTGGACGACGAACTTAAAGATGTTCGTGGCCAGCTGTCGGACTCCACGAAGGAGAATCAGCAGCTTCGACGCGGCATTTTTAGTAAGTTCTTGAACGAACTTTTGGAAAAAAGAGTTCGGCGAGGAAGTCGACTAACAGAGTAATGTCTGTAGGTATGCTCACAGGTCGTCCTGCAGAGGAGATGCCCGGTTCTACGGGTGACCTTCTTCCCGAACTCATGCAGCTGCACGAGCGAATTCGGCAGGCAATGCGAGGTGTTGCCCAAGCCTTATGGCCTGCCCACTCCATGCCCGAGGGCCTTGGAGAGCTTGCGAAGAAGCTGAAGGGGGCTCGGCGGCGCTTCCGGTTGTGGAAGATATTGGCCTGCCGATAAGGCGCTAGGGAAGCCTGGGCCATGGTGAAGACCCGTTTTATGAAGTCTGACCCAAACCACATGGCCGAGGTCGGACCAGTGGGGCCTGACGGGAAGGAGATCCCTGTGAGCTTAGTATATGGCCAAGTAGAGTTAGCGGTGAAGTATTCCCAGCAGGACTGTAAATTAGACAGCCTGTTAGATGGTATAGAAGAGGAATACAATCAGTCAGAATGACTATGTAATTTTGAATTGACATGTTTAATGCCTTCTAGCCGGATTGTAGATCGTTTGTCGTTGCCGACCTTTTTGCTTCAACCTCGGGACTTGACGGTCCGGAGTGTGTCCGAATACCATAGCGGTTATATAAGAACCGTGGTATGCGTGGAGACCAGGCGTAGGGGTCATTAGTGCTTTATCAGACAAGTGCCCAACTAGTTATGTTATATTACATGGTTAGTAAGAAACATCTTCCAGAGAGAATAGTTCCGTTAGGGGTTCCTTTCGCTGGGAGGCATGCCCTAAAGTGCATGTCCGGACTGCGTAAAAGATGCAGAAAAAAGCATCTGGGGGCGCATAAAATGAGTAAAAAGATCATCTTTTATCTCACCGACCGAATATTCCCTTAAGAACGCTAGCTTTCGGCTTCACCCAGTCTGAGGTACACATCCAGCTGACCCGGCAGTAACAATCGCAGAGGTTCTCCCTTTACCGCCTAGCCGAACAATCGGGAACGTAGGGATAAGCACAGGAGCCAGGCAACCCAGCTTGGCCAAAACTTAAGTCATATCGATGCATATAATGGTGAAGAAAAAGGTACATGCGGAAGTTTGACGCATGTGTTGGGCGTGAAGCCCGTATAA